>NC_091489.1:3704871-3852583 GCF_947461875.1 Haliaeetus albicilla | reverse complement strand
TTTCAGAAGTGTAAATCTTGTTAAGATAAGCCCGATACTGAGGTATGTAGATGATGATGATGATGTTCAGCAACATAAATAATCCCGTGACATTTTATTTCAGGGGAAAACTTCTTTCTCGAAGAGTGGATTCAAGTATATTTTTGTTATGCAGTTTCTGAAGTAGTTAAAATTGTCCTGAATTACAGTAAAATCTGTTAGTGGGCAGGAAGGGCTGTGAAGGTGGGTTGGTAGCTTTGGTTTTCTCTGTGCAATGAGCGGGTTGTGCGGGTGGGTGTCCCGTGTCCGTCCCGTGTCCGTCCTGTCCAGGTGTCCTGTCCCATCCCATCCGTCCCCGCCCGCCCGTGTACACCCCCCCCCCCCAATTGTTTCACTTTGGAATTTTTAATTTCCCTCTTTGTTTCTCCTTCTGTAGGTCTGTTTGTGGATTGAGTTTTGTACCTGTCCAAGAGTTTTCTTGGGTCCTTGGGCTGCACTTACCTTCTGCTAGGAAGGGATTTGGGGATATTTTTGGGAGAGAAACTGCCATGAGAGTGTGGCCTGGGGCAAAGGCTTTGGCTGCAGCAGTAAGAAGGGAGAAAGCAAGAAATTAACTCTAGTATGGAGGATTGCCTTGGGTTGAGGGGCTGCTGGGACCCATGGTTCTACACCAGTGTTGAGCCGTGGGCTAGACACTGATTCTGCAGCTGGAGTGTTAGAAATTTGGATTCTGCTGTATGCACTTGCCACAGGCTGTGCGGTCTCGTCCTGCCATAATTTCTATGCAGGAGTTCAGGCATCTTTTAGTGGCTGGCCGGGCCAATTTTTTTTTTTTCTTCTTTTCTTTTCTTTTTTTTTCTTTTTTAATAGAAATGAACTAGAGATGCCAAAACAAACCTTTCATATCCTGATCCGAGTGATGGCTGCTCTGTAGACAAAGCATTGCATGCTGTGGCCGGTGGAGTGGTTTGGATGGTTCCCTATCATCAAAAAGGAGGGCAGTTGTGATCTGCTTTATTTGAATGCAAATTATGCATGGCCCCTGGGTTGCTGGCGGCCAGCCAGTGCTGCCCTCTCTCTTGGGCAGAAGCCTGGCATCCTTGCTTAGTCCTGCTCCTCAGCAAAATGCCTTAGGATTTGTGCTCACAAATTTCCCCCAGCAGTGGGGGTTTTTCAGTGAGGAACAGTGGAAATAACTCTTTACTCCCAGCCTCTAGAGGTCTTCATTTTTTCTGAATACGGGAATGAATGAACTGAGTTGAGGTTTGAACTAGATTTAGATTAGTGCTGAGCACATGCTGTGAATAGAAGAGCCCTTCAGAAGCTGATGTTTCTGTCCACAGGGTGGGGGCGGGTGTTCAGCTGAACAAATTGTTCACTTTGGCTTCTTCGCAGGCAGAAATGTTATGATCGGCTAATGAGATTGTTCTTGAGCCTTGTGGGGTTTTCTCTTCCTCCTTTGGAGCTGTCATGCAAGTGTATTTCGGAGATTTTAACTCATAGATCTGGTTTTGCACTGGTCTTAAAAAGAAGGTATAAAAGCTTGGTGGTCTGTTGTAGAGGGTTAGAGCAGAGGAATGAATTTTAAGACTATATGGGGACAGGAGCAAACTAGAAAAATAGCAGCTGAGTCGGGTGCAAATCTCTTCTTTTAGTGAGGCACAATTAAAGATCATGAGAGCAATTGAAAAAGTTGCAAAGTAGTTGCAAATTTGAAAAGTAGTGCTTGGGGGATGAAGCTTAGAATATTGTTGTCAAAATTGTGTATGTGAGCAGAGCACATGGCTTTTTACTTGGGCTTGTCCTGGGTTCCCAGGGTGTGTAAGCCTTGTAAATGCTGTGCCTAGCATGGACTCTGAAAGCAAGTGTCCTGATGTTTTACTTCATTTTCAGTACTGACATTTGAGCCCCTCAAAAGATGAGCAGAGAAAGGGAGTGGGGAGCTTTTTTTAACCTAGTTTTAATGCTAATGTTTTTCAGTTTCCGGTGAATCAACAGGAGTTGATTTAACCTTAAGATGTCTCTTGGCATCCCGCTATTGTTCAGGATTAGGCATTGTACCAGTATGGACATGAAGCATTGCATCGCATTCGTACTACTAAACTTTGCCCTGGGGCTGCTGCCTTGTGGTAGGTAATGCAAGGAAAGCAGGCAGAATTAATATGGACGATTTGCCCTTTAATAGAGTTGACAGCTGAATGTCATAAACTGTCATATTTGAAACTGCTTTTGTGGTCTGTTGGCAGGTTTTGTCCCTGCTGAAAATCCCAGGTGGAAATGGGAACTCAGCTCTGGTGTGCACTGTTTTTGTTTGCTGTAGCTGGCAGCAAGATCCCTCTTCTAGTTAAGAACAGTGAATTGCATCAAGTGCTGGTACTTGGGCAGCTCTCAGGAAGGCACGAAGTGCACCTCTGAGCATTTTGGCAGTGGTGGGACGTGTTGAGTACAGAGCTGGGAAGAGGAAGGCAGCTTGTGCAGAGATTTTGGAGCAGAATCAAAATTCAGGATGGGACTGTGGCTTCCTGCAGTTGCAAATTGGCTGGCATAGTCTGAGAGATGTGTGTAACTGATGATGAGATCATGCACGTGTATTTTTTCTTGGTTCCTCAGGGAGAGGACAAGTGCATGAAGGGCCATATGAGGCCAAAAGCAGGTTGTTACCAATCCAGAGCCAACCAGCTGGGATGTTAGGAGCAGTTCATGGCAAACCAGTAGCACCCAGCCTGTTTTTCTGACAACCCCCCCAACAGAGCCAAAACCTGGTAGACCCACAAGGGATGAATGTGGACAGCATCTCCAGAACAAACCCAGGTTTTCAGTGTGGGCCGTGCCTTTGGTGGGAAAGGATGTGGTGTGCTGGGGTGGGACTCCAGCAAGTCAACATGGGGGGTGGGATCAGACAATCCAAGAAAAGGAGAATTTGGCCATATAGCACAAGAGTGTTTCAAGATAGAGACCTCCATGAAGAACCAGCTCCGTGCAGACAGTCTTGCAGAGGAAGCTCCGTGGGATATTGTTCTACAATCTCCACTCCCTTTCTTCTCCCTCAAATAGTGAAATGTTGACCCAGCTGTGTCTTGGCTGGGTGTTAAGAGACTAAATCCTTCTCCCCACAGCATGGCACATTCAGGATTGTCAAAGTGGAGCCCCAGTTGTGGGTCATCTGGCAAACATCTCCTGATTCCCAGTTCTGAAGCCTCATTTGGTGGACAGATACTTAATTGTCTTATTCAAGAAATGTCCTATACTGTACCTCTTGGGGTCTGTCCTAATGCCATGGTGAGCCTCCTACGTGAAATCACCTAACACCTTTCCAGCTTGCCTCTGGCAGGTGAGAGAGGCTGAGGTTGTGTGTCTTTTGGGGGAAGGTCTTGAAATCTGGGGCTTTGGACTAGACCTGGTGATCTTCGGTGATTTCTTCCATCGAAAGCTGCATCAGAAGGGGGAGAGTAAATATAGAGCAGCCTCTGTGTTGGTAGGTGACTGCATTTCAGGGGACAGAGAAGCCCCTGGGGATAGGCCAGTAAATAGTGGAGGAGGGGAACCATATGGAAAGTGCCTGGAAAGCCACAGCTTATTGCCTCGTGTTGCAGCATTAATCTGTATCTGCACTGGGAGAGGCTGGCAGTGTCACAGCCGAGGACTTCCAGATCTGCTGCGTGCCCCTGGGGTGTGCCAGCTCCCCTGCCCTCTGCCCGGCATGGAGGCAGGGCAGCTGTGGTGCAGCAGACCCGGCAGCGCCGTGCAGCTCACCATGGGCTTGTGCTTCATTGCCGAAGGCGTTTTCTGGTTCACTGTGAATCTCTCCCATTGCTATTTCACCGTGCAGGCTGCTTGGCTGTGTGAAAAGTTTTTCAGTGTTCCTGTGTGTCGCATTTCTCTCTCTTTCTGGCATCAACTCTTTCTTTCAGCGCGACCTGTTATTCCTCATTTAACATCAAGATGATTTGGGTTTGCTGAAGTGCACTGGGTGGCAGAAACAATCTCAATCCAGACCCCTGCGGCTGTTTCTCATTCATTATTGCTGACTCCTAGAAGTGGTTCTGATGCATAGTTCCCCTCCAGCCTGTAACTTTCCAATCTGAAATCTTTTAACTTCATTTTTTTGTACTGCTCCGTGTCATTATCAGGATGGTTTAGCAGCAGCTGGTGGATCTGCTCTGTTCACTTTGCAGCTGGGCCTTTAGTAGGGCAGTCTCCTGGTGAAAAATAATTCTGCTAATCTCTAATTCCCTCAGTTTGTTGGTGCCATCTCTGTCCACCCTGTTGGCATTCAGCTGTATGGAGTCAGCAGAAAGCAAGACAGACTGAAGGACAGCAGGGGCTTCTCACTACCAATCGCTTGGTAGAGGGAGGCAACGCAGCTTCTCTGAGGTCCAGAAGAAGCAAAATAAACGTGTGTCTGGTAAGACTTGCTGGTACAAAACCAGCCAGCAGCAGGGAACTCTAATGGGCCGGAATTTCCTCTAAGGCAATATGTAAAACCTGCTCGTGGGAGGAGGGCACGGGTGTGCTGTTCCTTGGAAGTGGAAGTGACAGCTTTGACTTGATTTTTATGCATTGGCTTGGTTTAAGCACGTATCATAGTTGGAGGTTGTATTAGGGAGGGCTTATCTATATGGAACTTGTACAGCTTTTACAGCACCATGGCTGCTGAGATGGCTGAACCGGCTCTAGCACGGGTCGTACCGATGAAAAAACATCGACCAAGGTGTTGCTGTATTCATTGGCAGGGCTGTATTTATATTGCTTATTTAAAAAAAAAATAATGAAATGAGAGCACACGCCCCTTTCTGAAATAGCTGAAGCCAAGCTCTGTGGTGCATGGGGCTGGCTGCCCTGCCCCTTGTGGCTCGCTGGGCCAGCGGGAATGAGTCACCTTTCTGTCCCGTTGGCTCGTCCGCCTCTGAAACGGGGACACTGCTGCCTGGCAGGAGCACCTGGCTGGTGGGTTTTGTTTTCTGGAGTTGACTTTGCCATTTAGGATAACTGATTTTAACCCATAATTGCCTGTTTTTTACTTAAGGGAGGAACTGGAGCCCATCCCAAGCCCAGCCCTTGGGCTGATGTAACACAGGATTTATTTTTTTCCCCCTGCCCTTCTGCAGGCTCATGAAACTAACCGCTGTTTTCTAGGAAGAAGTGTTTACCTCTGAGAATTTGTCATGTTGATAAAGTTTCTTCCTGTAGTTTCCTAAAGGCTGTGTGTTTCTGTTGGAGAGGTGGGCACAGTACAGCACGAGCCTGGCACCATGGGGCAGGAGCTGTTGGCACTGGTTTGAGGCTGCAGCCATAAAGGGCAGGACTTGAGGTCTTCTGCCACGGATGGGGAGAGGTATCCCGTTCTTCCCTCACCCCCTTCCCATGCAGCCCTGCAGCCTCCCACGGTATTTATAACCCTGTGGGCTGAGCTTGGCTCATCTCCCTGCTTGTTCTTCCTCCTCCATCCCAGCCCTCTTGGGCACTTTCCGGGCATGTGCGGGTTTCCTCCGCGCGAGGAGACGTAAGGCTGCTAATTCTGCGCACGCGCAGTATTTGCAATAAGCACCATCTGCTTAAGTTTGCAGGACGCTGTCCTTGTCGGTCAAGCTGAGTGCCACGCCAGCTGGGTGCACGCAGGCGAGGGGCGGCTGTCGCTCCTGTGGCGGCGTCTGCTGTGGGCGCACACCAGTGCCTGCAGAAGGGGAATGAGCCTACCTGGGAAATTGTTTTTTAAAAGGATCGGGCTCCTAAATAATTCATTTTCTGTGCTCTTTCCTGAGCTTACCCTCCTGTCCCAGCTGGAGGGGCTGTCCTGCCCCTGTAGCAGCAGGGTGAGCGGTTTTCCCTTGGAGGATGCAGGATTTAACCGCTTTGCTGCTGGTCACGTTACTCCCTGTGCCAGCTTTGCCTCTTGAAGCGCAGGACCACTCTCGGGACAAGCCACGCAGCGCGCTTTCAGCGACACTGCTCTCAGCAGCCATCTGGCCATCCCTTCAGTCTTCGTGTTCAGCTTAATCCAAAACCCATTTTGGGCAAGTGCAATAAACTCCTTTATTAATCATCACGTTAAAGTCCCTAATGTTTAGAAAGAAAGGAAGTGGGTTTCCCTCCCCCCAGAGCAGGGTGTCTGGTTGAGGTTTCAGGTGACTGCTGGTGGTGGCTGCAGCAACTTCAGATCCTGTATTTTGTGCATGGTTGCTACTTTCTAGTGCTAGTCAAGAAAATAATTGATCTTGCAAAATACTTGTATAGAGATTAAAGTTAAAGAAGCTACATGGCTTGTTATCCAAAAGCTGATCTACATGAGGAAAAAACATATATGTTGCTGACAGCACGTTGCAGCAAAGGGTGTAATTGAACAGGCTCTGAAAAAGGCTTAATTCTAAATATAGAGGACCACACTACGCTCAATACTGTTTTGGAAAGTGTGGCTGAGCCATCATTATGTATCTTCCCCTCCTCCACCTATGCCGCAGGGTGTCAGAGGATGAAGTATACGTTACCGTGTTTCGCTTTCTTGGTTTATTTTTGGTTTAAATCCAGTGGGTTTTCTGGGGTAGGATGTGTCCTGATTTTAAGGTAAAGAGCAGGTCTACTGCTGCTTACGCTGCCATGTCACTTAGGAATCTAAATGGGCATAAGGTGTTTTTTATAGTTAATGTCAATTCCTGTGTAATCTGAGCAAAAGAATGAGATGTACTTAATGGAGCAGGCCAGTATTGTTCCAGCAGGTATAGGTGCTTTATAATGTTGCAGAGGCAAGCAAGGGAGCTGGCAGTTTGGAGGTGCTCTCAGCAGCTTATGATATTTCTAAAAACAATTCCCAATGCTACGTGGATTGCCAGAGAGCAAACTGAAGCCTGCTGAGATCTGTCTTGGAGTCCTAAACTTTCTAGGGATCTGGAAAGTCTATTGCATCCACAGATGCTGAAGATGCCATAAAAGCAGACACAGCCATTGCAGGGGTCTTTCCTGGTTTTAAGCTATAAAAACGTTGAACTCTTCTCCAGTGAAATTGTTCTTAGCTTCTGAAATGAGAGTATGGTAGAATTTCACTGAAATTTGGCTGGCAGAGAAGTAATGTGTTCTGGAAAGTCCTGGGGGAAACTGCGACATGAAAACGCTGTCAGTCTTGTGGGTGATTGAGTCAGAGCAGCGCCGCTTTTCCAGTGATGCTTAGAGAAACGTGTCTGCGAGATAAGGGAGATCTGCTGCCCAAACACCGCTTTTCTGCCATCGGGTGTCATGGAGGGGATTTCGTGCCATTTAGGCTCAGACTGGAGATCCCTTGTGGGGAGGAGGGACCATAAAGCTTGCAAGGCGTTATGCTTCTTGGAACAGAGTACAGCATGACTGGACCGGAGATCTGGATTAGAGCTGCATGATCGGGTGATGCTGGGGTGGTGTTGGCAACTGCTCAGCCCATTGTAAACCAGATTAACCCTGTGGTCACTCTGCCTTGCTGGTAGGGTATGTCAGACCTTTACCCGGCCTCAGTGCTCAGCTGCCTTTTGTCTCGGGCTCTGCTGACTGTATCCTCAGTGTAACTGATGGAGGATTAAGAGCTGGTCTTGCTGTAGCATCCATCTATAATAAATATGAAAATTTCCACCGAACATAAGATCAGTGTTGATCAAAGTAGAGCAGGCACTTTACACAGGGAAATATTTCAGAGTGAAGGATGTAAGCTCCTAAAGGTACTTTGAAAATGGTCTTGGAGAGGGCTGTAGGCAGCAGATACAATTACCCATTTCGGTGGAAATCTGGCCTCATCTAAATTGGCACTGAAGCGATGTCGCCCACGCAGCCGGGAGGTCCAGCAATAATATGGAGAACGTGTCTTGTTCTAAATTTGTGGGTTTCGCTTGCAGTTTGAAGGAACCAACTCCTACTTTTCAGGGTATTTCTATTAGCTGATTTGAAACTTGTAATAACCCTGGTGCATTTTTTTGGTTTTGTTTTTTTTTAGGCAAGTGCATTTGGTAGCAGTACGCCTAAATAAGGGCAGATGCATAGGAGGTGTAGATTTTTCTAAGAACTTGATTATTGCTGTTGCTTACCATCTCTGCAGCTGGGGGTGCTTCAGTAGTAAATTTCATTTACCATGTGCTGCTTTTGCTATAATGGCTGGTTTCAGCTTTGAAACGGGTTAATCTCAGCAGAAGACTTATTGGTTAGATTTTGGAAGAAAAATCTGGACATTGCGGTGGTTCCCGTGCCCCGCGTACTCTTGCTGGGTTCAAAAATGCTACAAAAGGAGGGGGAGGTAGACAAAGGGAATTATTTTGTGATTAATTTCTTAACTGCCAAACATGCAGATGTGGCAAAGGTTTTGTGCAGTGGCACTGGATTTGTGCATGCACTTTCTGCTGATGCTTTGTTTCTGCACCACGTTGTGGTTTTTCTTCCTTTCTGGGTAGCCGTAATATTTATCCACCAGAATCAGGATGCTTAGGGTATATTTTCCTAGTATTATGGCTTTTAATGTGGAAGAGCAGAGCCATGGATTTATATGTACCTTTCCATCTTTGTGTTCCTTTCTGCCCTGCAGTGTGGTAGTAGAGAGTAAGGGTGGTTTTGTAACAGTTGACTGTAAAATGCAATGGTATAGTCCATGCACTAGTGAAAGCATGTTTACACTCCTGCAGAACCGTACTTTGTGTTCGCAGCAGAGATAAAGAAGGTAGGAAATCAGTCAAGAGTTGCAAAGTGTGTGGGTTCCCCCATGCACCCACATGTGCTCGCCTTCTCTCGCATTGCGCCTCTGAGCCCTGGAGGAGTCGTTCACTTGGTAATTTTCTGATGTTTTTTCCTGGTTTTGTTTGCTCAGTCAAGCCATCAGATGCAGAAATCAAGTTTACTGTTGCCCGCTTTCCTTTGCAACACCTCGTTGCAGGGGAGCAGCTTGTGCAAGGTGCTGTTAGCTCTGTTGCTTGTCTCCAAACAGTGGTTACTCTTAAAACCAAATGATGGTGTGTTGTGAAACTTGCCACTGAGTTTTAATTGTGGCCATGTGGTATGCGCTGGTTCAGGCGTATTTTGTGACTGATGACAGAGGTCTTTTTTTAAAGAGGCTATGTCGAGGAAGGGAGGGCAGATGGGTTTTATTTTCTCCAAGACTTGGAAAAGTGGGTCTGGCAGATGTGGCCAGGTAGGACTGGAGCTGCTGGTTCAGCTAAGCGTGGAATAAAATCTTAACGCTTGCATAGGCAGGACTTCAATCACTGGGTACCAAAAGTTGTTTTAATATTGCTCTGTGGAGGCATGGCTTTTATAGCACGTCTGTAGTTTGGTTGGTAATTATTAGCAGTGGCTAGATGGTATCAGTCATGCCATTCAGTATGTAGCTTTTGATCTATCTGTCAGTTCTGCTAGGTTTTTTTGTGGACTGTATAATTAAAATCACACTCAAAATAATCCCCCCTTCCCCTCTCTGTTTTTCCAGGAGGCGAAGGGCAGAGTGGAGATGGGCAGCAGACCGTGCAGCCATCGTCAGTCGCTGGAATTGGCTCCAAGCCCATGTCTCGGACCTGGAATACCGAATCCGGCAGCAAACGGACATTTACAAGCAGATTAGAGCCAATAAGGTGAGGACCAGGAGTGCGTTTGGATACGTCTGATTTTGCTTTGTCTGCCGCCTAATCGGTCTCTCTTCTGATGCAGCGGGGAGTACATCTGCAAAGCCTGATGCTTCCCCCCCCACCCCCCGCATCTCTCAAAAAGCGTATTGCACAGTTGTGACTAATTGTAATGTTATTTGGCATGGGCTGAGTGTAATTCTTTTCCCTGGTTCAATACGGTAACATGAAGAGAGTAATACCTTACTTGAAAGTCAGGCTTGCTGTTCCCCATCATTTGAGCCTTTGTCTTTTTTATTTGTTTGTTTTTTTTTTTTTTTTTTAATATCTTCCCGTTCTTTCTTTTCGGGAGTAGCTGAAGATGGGGATAAGGAACAACCTAACAAGAGACTTACGGGGGAAGGGAGGGGACCGTTGAGGAAGTTAGCTTCAGATGCTATCACATAGCACAGGCTTAAAATTGAGTCTGTATCATAAAAAAAGACTGTTTCTAGGTGATGACCTTTCTCTGTGGAAGGAATTATTTTTTCAGACTTGCTCTCAGATGGCGGGAGAGCGGGGGAGAGCAGAGAAGGGATGAGGAAGGAATTGTTACTGAGACTTGTTCAGGCATGCACGTCTAAATGTCAGGCCTTGGAGGGAGGAAAGTCTGGAGTTTGTAGCAAGAAGGCTTATGGTATTGCATCAACTTACAGATCCTCAGGAATTCAGAGTCTGGCAAACACTTTTCCCAAGATGTGTGGTGCTCTGGGGGTGGCGGGGAGAGAGGCTTCCGGGCGGATAGAAAGCACAGCCAGGGGAGGGAGACTGGACTTTTATGCAGCTATGTAGAAAAACAGGCTAATTGAGTGAGTGAGGGCTATAAATGGCTAGGTGGAAGAGCATGGCTTGCTGAACAGAATACATTACTGAGATTAGAGCAAAAGGTTTCTGGGAAGCGAACTGTATGTCATATTAATGAACCGGTTTCAGAAAGAATCATCTTCCTTCTGTCTTAAGAAAGCCAATCATGCAAGATGGTTTCTAAGATGGTTTCTAAGTATAAAATACAAAATAGCTAAACATTTATATGCTAAAAGTTAAGTAATTGAAGAAATGAGAAAACTCATCTAATGAAGTGGAAGATTCAGTGCTTTCACCAGATGATGACAACTTGACAGACTCGTGAAATGGCCTGATAATGTCTACAAGCATCCCGTATGTTTTTATCTAAGGTTGCAGTCTAGGTCTGAAAGGAGAACATCACGGTATTGTGTCAAAGTTGAAAAGTACATCTGAGGTTTCAGTAAACAGGATGTCATCTTTTTTGATTTGTTCAAACAAAAACTCCTCAACTGCGATAACCTGATACATGAATTGAAGATAAAGCATGCCACTTACAGTGGCAGAAGAATTCAGATGTTGAGGATTTGGTAGTGGCTGTTCTGCGTGAACAAGAAAGCGAGTATCAAATACTCCATCTTTCTAATAGGACTTCGTGGAGATCGCTGCTTGCACCCCGCGGTTGTTGTCTTGGTGTTATCGAGTTCGAGGATGCCTTGTAAAACATGTTCTGTTTTCATCAATGGAAAAACTCAAGTAAGATTCATAAAAGCAGCTTGGGACAAGTGTAGGAGACTAGATAGATGAGTGCATGTTTCAGTAATACAAGAGTCTTACTGGAATGGATTTGGCTTCAAATTGTACAAGGACAGCAATTAAAGAATTTGGAGACACCTTGTTTTTTCTATCAACATAACTCTAACTTATTTGGCCATAAGGAGGTTAAAGTGTAGCTGCTGCAGGAATTCAAAGCTGCTATTCTACTTTATTCTTTTTTTTAGATAAATTACCATTATATGTTAAGGTTTGCATCCCAGTGTACCCTTCAAGAAAGATGCGTTGCTTTGTCAAATCAAAGCAAGAGAAGGACCAGGCAGTTGAAAATAACCTTCTAGTTTGAAGGTACACTGCTGCCTGAGTGTCTCAGCAGTAATTGTGTTTTCAGCACATTTGGATCAGCTCAGCTGGAGCCTGGTGAGATGCGGAGGAAAACAACAAATCAGTGAGCGTGTGTTCAAAGTTAGTTGTAAAGTACTGTGTTTTCTGGTGCTTAAAAATAGCAGGCTATTTTGTGTTGGCTTTGAAGAGCGTGTGCAGTTAATTTAAGGGACTGGATATCCATGAAGGTAATAAGGTGGTTTTGTTTCTTTTCACAAATGTGCTTTGTTGGGCCTTTTTGAGATGGGGTGTGGCACGGTGCTTGTCCCCCCCACGCAGACTCTTTGCACCTCCCTGCATGTATGGGTGGCAGATGTTCCATGTTTGGAAAGGAACGAACAGCATTTTTTGTCTCTTTCTGTGTCTCTTATGAGTTTCACTCTTACATGGAATAAGAGGTAAATTAAGATGAAGGGCTTCTGCAGGAATTTTGTGCAGTCGCATACTTGGTTGAAATACAGTGACCAAAACTCCTTAAAGACAGGGTTGTTTTGCACATTGTCTTTACAGATCCAGGTTCAACTTGTTCCCAGACCATCCGAGATGGGTTCGCTGTGTTCCCTTCAAGCTTTTGGTCTGATCTGTGTGCAGCCTGTCCCATGGGGAGGTCTGTGCTCTGGTCCGAGCTGCTGAGTCAAGAGAAACGCGTGATGGGAAGGGTGGGATGGGAATTAGGAGGAGCCTCTTGCTGGAAGAATTTGCAGCTCTCACATGAGTTTCCTGTGTCTGCAGTGGATGTCAGGCGTAGGGTACGATGAAAGATGCTGCTGTCCCTGTGTGGGGCTGTTCAGGGCACTCAGTCTCTTTCTGATGTGTCTTAATGTGTGTCAGTCCTCTTCCTCACCCATTCGTCCCTTGGCAGAAGCTGCTGACTTACAGGACTGTGAGACATCTGAGATCTATCTCTATATCTGTCTCTATCTGAGACCTGTATGATTGACTTCTCACTAATACTGTAATTAGTGATAAAAATGGGAGTTAAAAAGCAGCAAGCTTGCCCATAAATACTGGAGGGGGCCACGCTTTTTTCTTTGTTTTGGAAAATGCTGATGAAACACAAGTATTGTGTGACCTTGGAATAATTCAGATGCATTACTCCTTTCCCTTTCCTGAAAGGGAATTGGAAATTTGATGTTGCCCTTGTAATCCCTCTCTATTATTCAGAAGTGTATAAATAACGGAGATTTAAAACTCTTGGAAGCAAAGCAGATAGCTCAAGCCCTCGGTAGGAAGATGCTGTCCAACTTGCAGGTCTGTAGGTTCATGGAAGCTGTCTTGTGAGCTAGGAGCTGAGAGAGGACAACTGGCGTGCACAGTAGGTTTGGGCAGTGCAGCTTCTGTACGAGGGCACAGAAAACAAATCTGTGACTGTCACAGGGAAGGCTGTGTTAAGCGTTGCCACTGCGTCAAAGTCACCGGTAAAGGGACATACTTCTAAACAAATACCCACAGTATATAGAATTAATTACTGCTCCTTCCTGAGGCATGGAGCAGCTCCCTTCATCCTCTTTCTTTAAACTGAAGGCAGAAGTCGTTGGTGGCTGTTTCTGTTCCTGATGCCCCTGATTCCCCATGTCATTCTCTCGCTGAGCAAATGAGAAGCCGAAGTGCTTTCTGGTTTGTTAAAAGAAGGCAGTTTCCTTGGTTCCAGTTTTGCATTCAGTCCCAGTTTCTCCCTTTTTCACGTCCACTGTCTCCTACAGCTGACATCTGCACATGACTGACCTCTTTGCTGAGGCATGCCTGAGGATGTTTCTAGAAGCAATGGCGAAATGTGATAGGTTGCTTTCAGAGAGGGATCTTTCAAGAGTAGAGGAAAAGCACAGCAGTATTTAGACTTCCAGCCTCTCTTGTCCACTAAACATCCTTCTGAGATGCCAGAAAACTCTAGAAAATCGTCATCATGTTTATTCTAGAAGCTAGCTACTCCCTCATTGCTGGTCAGAGGCCAGGTACAGTTGTATTTAGTTTATGAACTGTTTTTAAATAAAGTATCACTGAACTATGAGCTAGCCCATAGTTCTGGAAAGCCAGCAATCTGTGGTGTAGAAGATTGTGTCAGGGCGTAAGATCAGCCTTACAAGAGACTTCAGTGGCCATGTGCCATGGCATCAGTTGTTCATGCAGTTATATGTAAGGTCTGACTTTGTGAGCTTTGAGGGAAGCCTTGTAGCACTCTCCTCTCTCCAGATAATGTGTCCAGGTTCCCTTCCAGGCTCACTTTCTTGTGATATACCGTGCAACCTCCAAAATTATTTTAGATGACTGATCTGCCTGTTAATCTGAGCAGCCCTTTCCCTAGCTCCTTGTCTGAGTGATCACAAACTTGTTCTGACTTGTCTTTGTCCTGGCTTGTCTTTGTCCTGGACTATATTCATGGCCTGTAGGTTCCACCAGCTCTCTAATCCCTTGCACATTTTACTCTGCTTTGTTGTTATATAGCTCAGAATCTACATAATTATAATGATTTTACTTCGTGTTGTTCAGAGAGAAGGCAGTTCTGCCTTTAGAGTGAACTTCGCTTAGAGTAAAACATAAACAGGACAACATATGTTAAGCCTGATAAAACAGTGCTCTGCCACTGTGCTTTGTCCCGCTAGGGTTACAGCAATGGCTTGTTTATCAGTGTTTTTCTTTTCTTACTGAATTTTGTGAATATCACTTCTTTGAAAAAATCTGCTCAGAGTAACAAGATTGACTGTAGATTTTTGGCACGCGCTCAAAATTGTTTGCTTGGCTGTGGTGGCGAGTTCCACTTTGTACTATGAAAGCAGTCGTTTCCTGCTCTGCACTACAGCAAAACGTTCTCTTTGGTTTTGCTGGCATGCAGCTTGCTGAACCTCCATGTGCGGGAGGAGGGGAAGGGATGGGAAGTGGGATGGCACCAGCATTTCAGCAGTTTTGCCCGAGAGGGAGCTA
This sequence comes from Haliaeetus albicilla, assembly GCF_947461875.1. NCBI lineage: Eukaryota > Metazoa > Chordata > Aves > Accipitriformes > Accipitridae > Haliaeetus > Haliaeetus albicilla. Next base: position 3,838,145 of record NC_091489.1, on the reverse strand, counting down.
ACTGTCTACTATTAATGATCTGAAGGCATGTGATCTGGCTTCAGCACTGTCCTTCCCCCTCTGAGTTCAGCTTAGATGTCAGGAAAATCCAGGCAGCAGGGGATTCGGTTTGGCATCATGTCTGAAAAATGCAGTGGGAATGCAAGCCTTGGCTGTGCAATAGTTGTAGTTTCTGGGGGACGATGGATGCGCAGTTTCCTTGCTGAGACTGAAGGACCTGCAGTTAATTCCTGTTCCCTTCCCTCTCTTCCAGGGGCTGATAGTTCTTGGTGAAGCATCACCCCCTGATCCTGCAGTAGATGATGCATCCCGTCCCGTTAGTGCTGAAGTTAAGCTGGAGCCTGGGGCTGACCGGCTGGTAAGTGCCAGCAGCAGAAGTGACTGGGTCCAGATACTTCATGTTCATGAATTTCGGGTAGGGAACGTTTGTCCTTTTAAGCTGCCATGGAGAGAGATCCTTGAACCATGTGTCTGGCATGGGACTGGCCTCCTGCAGAAGCACCTCACTGTGGGAACTTCACATGGGAATTGCTGATCTGTTGCTCTGTGTAGCTCACCCCCTCCCAGATTATTTTGGGGTTAATAAACGATAGGATTTAAACACCTTTTAGAACAGAGTTCCTTGGGGTACCTTTGTAATATGCATTAGCATTTTGTGAAGCTTAAAAATCCTAACTAATCCTTTCCCTGTAGCAAAAAAGTACCTCAAACTGAGAGCAGCACAATTAGCAAAGGCTTCTGAAGATGTGGCTATTAATATCTGCCTGAGTGTTACCCCTTGGAAGGGGAACTAATGATTTCAGTGAGATGCACTGGAAACTATGCAGAGTGCCAGGTATTTATTATTTAATGCAGAAATGTAGGCCACAGACTAAAGGCTTGATCGTACTGTTCAGCCTGGCTGTGATTACTTTTGATCCTGTGGGACACATTGACGTATTAAAATAGAGGATTTTGAAGTTGTGGTGTAGTACTAAGAGAAGCTTCACTGCAATGGAGTGCTTGAGTTTCATAGACTAATATTCAATGTAGTTGATACAGATAAAAAACTTACCTAGAAGTGACTGTAAAATTGTATTTTGAGTGTTTTCTCCTATCACTGGCAAGACTTTGTCAGAGTTTTCCTGATACTGAATGATAATATGAAATACTGTGAAATTTTTCAACGCCGGACCGCAAAGGGGTTATTACAGGTGATTGTAATAAAATGTCTCCTCGCTTGACACTGGCTTTCAGATGTGCATTTGGAATTTAAGTCTTTAATTAGCAGATTAGCTGAGCCCAAAACTCTGCTGTGTAATTTGGTACAATGAACAGGCTTTGCTCACAGCTGAAATAGTAGATGGTCCTTCACATGAACACAGAGCCACGCTGGAGGAGCGACGGGAGGCTGGAGAGCCAGGATGACAGGGGCTGCTACAGATCATGATTGAATCACAAGCATTACGCAGTGTCTGGTTTTGAACAGTGATGTCCGTCTGTCATATGGCCCCCCCTTTTCATGCTTTAACCCAAAAAGCGCTTGGAGAATAATAAACAAGCACAGTGACAGCGTGCTCCGATTCGCTTCAGAAATAGCAAGCTCCCGCACTGATGAATTGGCTGTTATTTGGGAGCTAATCTGTAAATGGCAGGCTGATAATGGAGATAAATGATCAAATTTAACAGTGATAGGAAGAATATTTTTTTCCTTATCTGTTTTAAATCAAGATGTTTATCTGACATGAGTGTATTTTCAACCTGGGAATCTGCAGATGGAAGGACTGTGTCCCACCTGACTTTGTCCCTACATATAAAAGACATTTTCCATATACTTACAATATCATCACATTGTCCTTTTTTAGATTGTTTTAGACATTATCTCTGTATGTATAGAGTAGAAGACGTCTGTAGATTTCTGATGTATGGAAAAGAAAATGCTTGCTTGGCCGGTGCTGTCTGGTTTTGCTGCTCACAGCCACCTCACTGTTGCTGTGTTTACTCATTTCCTGCATTGTCCCTTTTTTCATCCCTTTCACCTGGGGTGAGCTCTTCAGACAGAGACTTCTGTTACTGCAGTGCTTGTGCGATGGAGATCCGATCTGTCTTAAAGGTCTTGGAGGTAACAGTGAGACAAATAATAGATACTGAGAGCAGTGAAGAGCAACATTTTAGGTGTAAAGCAGGCTGCAGTTTCCTACTTGGCACCTTCTCGTGGCTACTCCTGCAGCCATGCTTGCCATCTTGGAGGGTAACTCCTCCTGAAAAGGTCTTTTTATTCCCCTTCCACACATGGCTGCTGGTGGACACACACATCACTCCATGCTGCTAGCTTCTCTGCAGCAGTGCTGGAGGTGTCAGCCACCAGAAACACTGCCTCCAGGCACCCAGCTTCTACACCCTCCTGCTGGAGGGTTTGTGCTTAATCAGACTTGCTCGTAAGGGTGGGGTGTTGAGTCAGAGCCTTGATCTGCTCAGAGCCAGAGATTAGCCCAGAGACCATTCCTGTTGCGTTAGGACACTTACTGGAAGGGTATCTCTTGGGCCTCTTCTGGAGAGGTGCTTATCATTTTGGCACTCTTTGGGCTGCTTCAAATTAGACTTTTGGGGTTTTTGCCTTCCCCACCCTCCCCAAACTGGCGGAGTAAGAGACAGGTCTGCAACGTGGAGTAAGGGGAGGAATTCATCCTGTCTCACCCCCAGCTCCTTTTTGGATCTCATCCACTAATGGGTACCTCCTTTGGCTGGTGTGAATGCAGGATACGTGTCCTCGGGCACCAGCTTGATATGTGGGATGTGGCTGATAAGCCTTAGGAGGAGTTAATCCCATTGTCAGTGGAGGGAGGGGCTTTGCAAAGAAGGCCTGGGAATGTCTGTTGGGAACTGGAAGCTCAGTATGTGAATAAATATTTTTGCCTGAAGATGGGAATAACATGAAGAAGAACATGAAGAAATATCTCGACTTGTTGATATTGGTTCATTGCTTGTATTGCTAATCTAGCAAGGGGGGTGCACTTAAAATTTTTAATAGTAAATGAGAAAAGATACTGACGGAGTGGCTTGGTAAGGCTTTTCCCTGCATTAGGGGTTTGTATCTACTAATAGGTGAATGTCTGAACCTGTCTGGTTTTGTTAGGGTTTTTTGGGAATAGGGGGGACATTTGTTGGGTCGTGACTACCTGCCAGCACACAGCTTCTTTACTGCTGTGAGAGCCCCTGGTAGTCTGCAGGCTCCTGGTTTCATGTGCAACAAGCAGGTGTGCTAAAGCTGAATCTTTGACGCCCTTCCCCAAGAGTCCTAGGGATCCTAAAGACCTGAACTTCCAGACCCCAGGCATAACCAAAACACAGAGAAGAGCTCAGTCCTGAGCATCAATGTGATCCCGGTGTGATGAATGCTCCTCTGGATCCCAGCCTGGCTGCCCAGCCAGCCCTGGAGGAAGGCACGGCGTCGGGGGGTGCATCCAGGAGGAGCTGGTGCAATAGCTCTGCCTCTGCTCTGAACGCTGGAGATGTCAGCTCTTGCAGTCCTGCTCGTTGCCCCATTGCTCCTGCCAGAGCCTTGTTAGGGTACACCCATCTTCAGTGTGATAAGGTGAGCCTGGGCTGTTTCTGATAAATAGACTTTGGACTGATGCTTTCCAGCTCCTCCGCAGGAAGCAGCGGGGTCACCCTCTATTCCTATCTTGAACCGCCAAGCCGGAGATAGCTCTTGGAGAAGAGGTTCCTCCTTTAAGACCCTTTCTGGAGAAGAAAATAAATACCCTATTTCAAAAGAGCTTATGAGTCATGTGTACCCGCCCTCCTGAACTGTGGGTGCCTCCGGCGGAGGTGTCATGTGAAGGCTCAGCCTTGCCAAGTCTCTGGAAACCAGAGGGAAAACGTTGAGCTCCTGCACTGGCTTCACCTTGCCAGGGTGACGCGTTGTGCTTGCCTAACACTTCTGGCGCGATCTGATCTTGCCCCTATGTCTGTGCGCTCAGATCAAGTGTCAGAGACAAGCCTGTCGGTCTGATCCTGTCTCTGCTCCCCCCCGGGAGAAACGTCTTTTTTAGCAGAAGTGTAGAAAACCCAGCAAAGTTCCCCAAACAGGCAACAGGCAGAAGTTGTCTGTGTTGTTAGAAGTTGCTCTTCCCTTGGTGAGTCAGGTCTCTGCTATTCTGGAAACCGTTAGTCCAGCACTGCCATAGCCTGATTTTAGTTGTTCATTGAGTTGGGGGAGTGAATGCAGGGAAGATTTTAATCAGCGCAATACAGATACTTTTGAGATGGAGTATGTGACAAGCAGGGGGGCTGGCTGGCCATCTATGTAGATAAGTCAGACCTTTTCTTTTGTCTTTTTTACTAGTACTTGAACTGCACCACCACCCTTGTGTGCACGAAAGGGGAAACCCAGCTAGAGAGATACTGGCAGTGAGTGTAGGAAGTGCTGCACGAAGGAAGAAACGAAGTTTAACCCCAGGGAGGAGGAAGAGTGTGTCTGAAAACAAAAAGAAGGGGCGGCAGGGATGAAACTGGGGGCGATGAGTGCCAGGGGTATGAAGATCCTGGACTGTGCCGGCACCTGCTGGGGTGGAGAGCAGGAATGTCACTGGCAGGAGGTATACAAAGCCAGTGTGTCCTTGGAAGCTGCGGTGACAGTACCCCCTGTTGAGGCCACTTGCAGGGCAGTGGGCGATGGGCATTGTTCAGTGCTGCAGCCACACAGTAACTGCCGCTCGCTGCAGAGCAAGGGGATTTGTATTTCAGACCTAAGGCATAAGGGATTGGGGAGCTCTGTGTCTTTAGCTTATTTTTTACTTACTTTTCCTCTGCCAGAAAGGTTTTTCCAGCTTTGTGTTTATCAGGCAGTTTTAGCTTTATAGGGTTGGCCTGCTTATATCCAAAAACCACAGCTTGTGTGCATACTCATTTAAAATACTTTTTAAAGTGCTATTTGGACTATGTTTGCACAGGTATTTAGTTAATGCAAATTCAGTTTTGCAAGTCTGTTCTCCTCTCCCTCTTCTCCTGTTTTCCCCCAAAGTGCTTAGACAAGAGCTTGCAGCCGTGTGGCTTAGAGCACAGCATCAAACTTCTGAAGATGCCTGCGAGGTTTACAGGTGGTTATGAACTTGTTTGCACTATTGAGACAAAACGCTAAAATCTCCTTAAAGACCTCAGCCTTTCATGCTCCTCAGTGGTTGCCTGGGGGGAATTGAAGTCCTTTGGTTCTTGCATTGAAAGCGCTGTTCTGTATCCATCCTCTTGCCAGAGCTGCTCCCTAAGAAGTCCATACGTCTCCAGTCTCCTGTTCACATAGTGACTTCTGAACCCTTGTTTTGAAGTCCTGTGTGGAAACCCATGGCTACAGTGCAGAGTCCTCAACTAGAAATGGGGAATAAGAAAGTTGTGGCTATTTAAGAAGCTTTTTTTATTAATTTATGATCTTTCTCGTCCTTCCTTAGAGTGTTTCTGGATCCCAGCCACTAGAGAACTCGGGTATTTCTGCTGCAAATACTCCTGAATCCCATCCCGCCAAGCCCTGTGGAGCACCAAGACCCGTCAATGGAGTTATTAACACGTAAGCTGCTTGCATATTATGAGAAGAGTCTGATTTTTATGATCTTTACAAAGTCCCACTGGAAACCAACCTGTAACGTGCTGGTTGGTAGTAACTGGGTTGGTAACAGTGTAAATGGTCTCTTTTTTAAAAAAGCATGGTAGTAGATCATGCTTGGAAACACTCTGGAGGAGATTGCTTGCTTGAGGTTTTCTGCTGCATTGTTTTTCTGAAAATGGTATTAAACTGAGCTGTGTTTACATGAACAAGCCCTGCAGGCAACCATGCAATGAGCATGTTCAAAACTGTTTCTTTATGGGTATTTTTAATACACTTGCAAATTGTATGATTCAAAGGTACTGGTGGCCCGCTTGCAATTCTTTTGCAGAAGTATATGTAACCACCGGCCCACTTTTCTGGAGGTACTGAGGTACCCAAATCCTATTGATTTTGGGAGTAAGACTTTCTAAATTCTTTGTTTCTCCAGGCTGTTTCTGTTGAAAAAGTCTTTAAGTGGGTAAATGGAAACAAGTGAAAGAAATTCTCCTGTGCTACAGGATGATTTCAGGGTTAAACCACTTGAAAACGCTTGAACACGTGGTGCTTCAAAGTTCTGAGAGTGGCTAGAGAAGCATTGCCGGAACCATTGCACTTGCTTAGTACCTTGCGGAGGGAGGGATGCTGCACTAGTGCAGTGTGAGCAAGTGTAGAAAGCACCAATCCACTAACTCATTGCTACAGCTGAAACACTGCAGGCTATAACAGAGCCCTTTATATCCCTGTAGCCTTTGAACTGCAGAGCCTTAGACCACAGGGCTTTAATGTTTCACATTTTTAGAAATTAAACACTTGTAAAATATACATGAAAAAGTTACGTAGATGAAGAGCTGCGCTGGTATTTGGTAGGTGCCATGGTGTATTGATGCCACGGTAGGGCAGGGTTACTGCATGTGGACAGAAAAATCCTTTGTATGTAAAGCAGAAAGGTTAGTGTTAACCTTGCACCTTTCTGGTGTCACCACTGAGAGTTGTTAGAGGTATAGTTCTCAAATATGAATCAGAATCGAGTTTACATTGAGGTTAAATATTTTTTCTAGAAAATTATGTTCTCTGTCTTGTGCTCCCTGGCATTTAGACTCCTGAGAACCTGTTGTATTAAGATACCCTGAACTGTAATTTTAAGGGATGCTGAATTCTAGGATAAAAGCTGTTCAGGTCTAGAGTGGCTTTTGGTCTTGCTCTGTGTTCGGCTTTACATGCTATTTTTTGTTCAGAACCTCCAAAGGTATTTTTTTAAAGGATCAGTGGTGGGAGAGTGTGGAAAGTGACCAAAGTAAAAGCAAAAATTAGAGTTGGCTTAATAAAAGTTACTGCCTCATGAAACTGCAATGCTTTAAACTCAGCTTAGAGTGTTTGCTAAGATCTGAATCGTGAACCTGGCTGGTACTGCTGGGTAAGTGGGATGGTTGAATGAGTAACAGTATCTTTCTTACTCTCCTCTCCTCTACCTCTTCTCTTCTCGGGCAGTCTTCAGCCTGGCCTGGCAGAACATGCTCAGGGAGATGGCCAGGAAGCTGAGGAGCTCTTGCATAAAAAGCAACGACTGAACATGGTTTCTTCATCTTCGGATGGAACGTGTGTAGCAGCTCGCACTCGCCCAGTACTGAGCTGTAAGAAGCGACGGCTTGTTCGACCTAGCAGCATTATGCCCCTTTCCAAAAAGGTTAGTGCTGTTTGTTTTTTTGATGCAGTATATAGCTAAAGCTCCACACCAAAGAGCCTAATGTACTGATGCGTTGGTCCAGTGTGCCTTTGCTTTTTGCATGAAGGGATCTCCCTGCTTTGGGAACATTTGTGGTTATTAAGACAGGAAAAATAATGGGGAGGAAGAGGACAGTGAGGCTTCAAAGGCTGTTGGAGAAATGAAGCTTTTAATTTGTTGGAAGACTTTTATTAGCTGTCACTGAGGAGGGGAGATACTGAACTCTGATGTGGGTTTTCTTTTCTAAAATCAACCAGTCTGAGGTGAACTTCAGGCTGGGTAGTTCAATATGGCACAGTCTGAGCAATTGAAAGAAGCTCTGAAAAGTCAAGTATCAGGAAACCTTAACTCTGAGCACAGGAATTAACACAGCCCCAGGAACTCGCTGCTACTTGCTCAAAGAAAAACTACAGTTGTCTGACCAGGCATATGTGGGATGTCTTGCAAAAGGCTTGCCAAGGTGATCGTGTTCACTTCCGCTGCTTAAGTTTGGAAATTGCTGAATGCCATGACTGTTCCTGGTTTTGTTTTCTTCTTTTTTCTTTTTTTATTTTATATTCCTCTGCCTTATGCAGAATTCAGTTAAGTGGAAATACTGTTTATTGCCTGTATGAGGAAAGGTCGTGCTTCATTAAATTTCTCTTAGGAATGCCATAAACTGTCAGCTGGAGGATAGATAGTTAGAAGTTGAGGGAATAAGGACCTTTTTTGTGCATGCAGCTTTCATGATTGCAGAACCATAGATGGCAAAAAGCCACTTACCTTTGAGTTAAAGTGTTTCAAGTCAAACTTTACCCCAAAGGTTCAGGGGTTTTCGCTCTGTAGGTGCTGGAGTTTTAAAGAGAAGCTCAAAAGGCAACATTTTTCTGAGCAAAGTAGATTCTCACTCAGCTGAGTTAGCTTAAACTGATTACTTGTTTGCAGTTTCATCTGGGGTATTTCTGGTAGAGCTCTGCAGTGACAGCTTGGAAGATCTTCAGTGATTTGGAAGTTTATGAACCATCTCATAGGTGATGCTGACTTGTGCACTCAGTGTTTGAAGAAATAGCTGTTAGTTTTGTGTTAGGTCTTGACTGTAGTCATCAAATACATCTGATAATCAGAGGTGGTTCAGAAGAGCAATTCCAAAGGATGGACGGTGTGCCAGATAGCAGAGGATTTCTGTGGACTCCTCCAGTTATTCAAGAGAAAGCTGGGTGATGGCTAGGTCATTGTCCAGACATACCATGTCCAGTTGACCACACTCTTCTGTCTAGCACAAAGTGGTTGTGGATTGCTGCGACCAGAAATCACAACCAGGAGAGTTCACTGCTTCAACAGAGATCATCCATAAGTGTGCCTACTGTTTTAAAAAATCTGAATACAACATCACTTGAAATTTTTAACTTGGGAGATGTCCTGTAGGAAAGAAAAGTGGCTTAAAGGTTGAGTGGGACTGTAGTCTGCATTGGGTTGGAAACAGGACTGGTCTTGTGGAACAGGATGGGAAGGGGTCTCCTGCAGTCACCCGCAGCATCCCCATGCCTCAGAGCAGACTGGTTTATCCTTATACTGTGCCAGGTGGTTTGTCTAAACCTCCTTAGGCAAGTTATTTGAGTGCTTAGCTAGTTTTGTCCAAACAAACCAAACTTTCTAATATAAGCTGCCTTGGCTGCCATTTAAAGTCATTACTAGTAGTCCAAGTCCTGGTGTAGACTGGTCAGCTCCCCTAGTCGCTTCAGAAGCTCTCCCTGAAGTGTGAAAGTTGATGTGGTAATTCTTAATATGGTCACCTGTACACTAAACACACCATGGGTCTTTCTGATTTTGCACATAGGATGGGTTTTTTTACCTTGTAATTTTTTTGTTGTTTTCCTCTCTGTTTGATGCTTGCATTTCTTAAATACGTGCCCAAAACTGGGTGCAGCCCTCCAGCTCACATGTTAGCAATGCTGAGCAGAGTGGCAGGATTACCTCATGTGTGTTGCACAGGCGTCCTGTTTATAAAGCCCTGTGGGGTGTTAATTCTCAGTAATGGTACAACACTGCTGATTCATGCTCATTTTCTGATCCATAACAACCACCAGATCCTCTGGGCAGAACTGCTGCTCAGTTACCTCTTCCTCCTCTTCACTGGGCACTGAAGTGTCCACTTGTTCCATTTGCCCTCAGTGAATTACATTTGATTTATTTTAGATCATTTCTCTTAATTTGTAACCATGAGTGGGTTTCCAGCTCTTTCCTTCAAGGTGCTTGCAGCCCTTCCCAGTTCTAGTGTTATTTGCTAAGGCTTAAGGATATTATCTCTTCCATCATTGATATCATTAATGGAAATTATTTGAGTAATACTAGACTCAGGACAGACTTCTGCATGATCCAGTTTGATACGTCTTTCCATTTTGATGGGGAATCATAGTTTGCTGTCTCTGTATGGGATTTACATCCAGTTGTGCATCCTACAGTGGTTTCATATAAATGAAGTTTATATAAAGTCCATAAATCTGTGAACTGAAAAGTCTGTCCTGGTTTAAGAAACAAGGTTGAAAAACACCTTTTTTCACCCTGTAAAGATGTCCCTGTAAGTGTCAGCTCTTGGCATATAGTCATGGCTCTCTGACCCATCTGAACTCAAAAAGGCTTTTTTTCCCTCTCTGACAACTGAATTGTGCTGCCTCATGATTTTTATAAATGAGGTTTCAACCTATATAAAATTAAACACTTTTAGTCAAATTTAGTAGATGTTAAACTGTCTTTGGTGGTGAGTAGTAGTTTTCAGTTGTGTTTATGCAAAGTGAAAGTGTCCTTTTATGAGTCCAGACTAAATGAACAGGTTTTACACAAGGTATTAAAAAAAAACCCAAAACAACAGCCTTTAGGATGTTTTTTATGAGCTGTCAAAGGGGAACATGTGAAGAGAGCCCTTAGTTAGACACCTTGACCTCTGATATGTTCACACTATTCTCTGTCCCCTTTCCAGGTCCATCGTAATACCCTGGTGCGATGTAGCTGTGATGTGAACCCTTCATGTGCTCTGTGTGGCACTCGAAGCTCGACGACTCTGGAAATCCAGTATGATGCCCCTTTGCTGGAGCGCCTCTCCCAACTGGACTCATGTGTTCATCCTGTCTTATCATTCCCAGACGGTAAGCACAGCACCCACAAAGCTGCCAGGGTTATTGTGAAACTGGTCCTGAGATGGGTTGCAAGGGATGCTTGGAGGTGCTCCAGAGCCTCCTCATGCATCTTGGGCTTCCAGAGGAAGTGCAGATGTGCTTGGGTATGACCAAGTTTGTTGGTCTGCAGGTATTTTTAGGAGTAGAGCATTTACTGGAGTGAAGGGTCTGGGAAAGCCTGAAGGCTGCTCTGCTATAAATCTGTGTTATGGGAGCCTGACCTGGAGCATCACTGGGGGTGGAGAAACCAAGCAGTGCCTGGGAGTCTGTACTGGGACAGACCTGGGTCTTAGGCTGGTGGTTTTGTTGCTGTAAACCACTTGAGAAATACTTGCTTCCGTAGAGTTTATTCGTCTGTATAAAATTATATGTGGAATGGTTTAAGTCACCGGAAATCGTTTTGACCTTGTAAGGAATTATAAATGATCTTCTGTGGTTCAGAGGGTACAGTAAGAAGGGATGTTCCCGTTAAGGCACTCGTTTCCCTGTGTTACGGTATCAGGGTTAATCATCATTAAAGTAATAACTAACCAACCCTGACTGTAGGGTGTTCACAGATTTCATGTATAGGGACTTTTCCCAAGGGAAAAGAAGTAGTTTCCAGAGTCTTTTGCTTCCTAAGCTGCCAGATTAAATACAAGCCTGTTCTTTGACCAAAAACTATTGACTTGCATGACATTGATGTCCATCTGTCGTCTTTTTCCTCTGGTCACAAAATATAGAACCACAAATGATAGGAACTGGTACTTTTATCAGGAGAGCCAGGCAGTAAATAGATCATAGTGGTTCCTTTCCTTGGTAGGAGTGTCTGGCTACTTGAGGTGTAAAACACCGCTGGTAATGCTGGGAGGAAGGTGTGTGTCCCTGCTTCTCATGAGGATGTAAAGTGGTTGGTCCAGGTTAAGACACTGCGCTAATCTGTGTGTTTGGGTCTAAATTCCAGCTTTGCACAAACTTTGTGTGACAGTGGGAAATGCATGGAGTGTCTGGGAGCAATTAGTCTGGCATCTTTCACTAGCACTATATTTAAAACAGACCAAAATAGTAAATTGGTGCTATTTTTAAAAACCAAATGTCTCCCCCTCCCTGCCCCAAAGAAACATCTCTGTTAAGGAATGCTAAAGGAACTGAATGCACTGAACTCCTGAAGCAGAAATTTATTTCCTGACTTCACAGCACGTGTAATCCTCTGTCTATAGCGTTAAGTCTAATACCCTAGGAAGTGGTGAGAAAACCTGTTGTGTACTATTGCAACATGGCCACCAGGCAAATTATCTCATCCAGTATTCACTTTCCATTTTCTTAGGGTCAGCTGCAGCCAGTTCACATGGTAAAAGATCCATTCTGGCTGCATGAGATTAAAAATTTTGTTTTTAAAACTATAAAGTGTAAAGCTTAAAACACCTCTACAGAAATACCCATCCCCCCCTCCCCCCTCCTTCAGATTAACCTAGTTTTGCTAGGGTTGCTTTTGGGGGATGGGTATTCTTTTCTATCCAAACAAAAAGCCAGGTAGCGTGTTCAGGTAGGAAAATTACTCTGCCTGGTGTCGTTAGTCTGCATCAAGGTGTCTCCCTGCCTGAGTATTAATCCAGGTTGCTGTTGGTGCTCCCCCATGATTATTTTTGGGGCTCACCTTGAAAGCCAACTGGCTGGGTCGATGGGCAGAGGCTGAATTATGACTTTCTGGAGGAGCTTGTGAGGTTGTTAGATGGAGCCTGGCCTTAGAGCTATGAGCATGTGCTGACTTTCACTTTGAGCCTGTCTCTCTGGGGCTCTCCCGTGCCAGCAGCTGAGGATCTCGGGTGCAGTTTGCCAAGGGCAAAATTGCCAGGCACCCGCAGGAGGAATAAAGATAATTTATTCTTCTGGCAAGTGGGGCGCAGGCATCACGGCTTTTAACCCGTTGGACTTGCGCTTTGTAAGCGCTTTGTCCCCTTCCTTTCAGGTTTTTGTTTTTTTTTTTCTGGTTCATCTCATTTCTTGCTGGGAATTTTCAGATGATGTAATAACCTTGGTGGGGAGGATGAGAGCCGGGGCTCTCGGGCTCAGTGTGGTTGCCATCTGCCGGTCCCTGGGAGGCCTGCACCGCTCGGCCGAAGAGGAGGAGGAGGAGGAGGGGAGGAGTGATGGTGTCGCTTGCTGCACAGACTATGGTGCAACCAGTGCTGACAGCAGGACAGTGACAAGCCAGCAAATAACTCATTTTCTGCTGACATTCTGCTTGAATTTTTCCCCTCCCTCTGACCTGTCTTCTCCTTCCACAGATGTGGGGGCTGCTGGGTTGGGATGAATTTTCAGGAGAAAGCAAAAAATTGACAGAGAAGAGCCCATTTTCCCAAAGTCAGACCACTTCAACACAGTGATTTTGCAGCCTCGCTGGCCACGTCCTTAAAGGACTGGCTTGGCCCCTCACTCTTTCGCTCCCCAAACCAGTAGTGGTGGCCAAAGAGCTGCTGTTGCACTGTGATAGCCCTTCCTTAGCAAATGGATGGGGCTAAACCAGAGCTTTAACCGTCAAGGTACTTGAAATGCAGCTGTCCTGGCTTTTTCCTGAGAGTCAAATTCCCCCTATTAATAACAGCCGACTCCAGCCCCTGCTCTGCCAACTCTCTCCGTCCTCTTTGCCTGTCTGGATCTGCTGGGGCTTTCCAGTCCCTGGAGTTGGTGGGGAAATGTTGGGGAGGGGTTTACATATCAGCCATTGAGACTACCGATGGGGCTTGAATCTCTGCCACTTGCCCTCTGAGATTATCTAGATGCAGTTTCTAAATCCCACGGCAGCTCCTAATTGCCTTCACGTCCCCTCTGCAGGCGCAGAGTGAGGAGCTTTATTCCTTGTGCAGGGCCTGGGAAGGTTCATCTCTGCTCAGAGCTGCTTCAAAGTCCCTGTGAAAATGTCATGTGAGCTCGAGAGATGTGGGGGAGGGATGTTTGTACTACTGATGCTCATCTTAGAGCTTTTAACTCCTAGTTGTGGCAGCGTGAGTTTGCATTGAGCTGCGTGTCCTGCTGGCAACAGTCTGCTGGTCTGTACTGGGGGAGGAGAGCAGATGGGTGGCATGTCAAACCACAAATGTTGGTGTATAATGATCTTACAGGTGTAGTTGGAGAAGATAAATTCATGTCTCAGTATTTCTCCTGTTAACCCTAAAGGTTTTAATGCTTTTCTGAACTAGGAATTTGGCTTTCAGGCATATAAAAGAGAGCTGGGTCTTGGAGGAGACTTACGCAGCAGTATTTGGTGATCAAATCTGAAGTTTGAAGCTATGAGTATGAAAGAAAGGCTTATTTGTGGGACTCCTGAGGCTGGAGTAGTTTGCTACTCCAGTTAACGGTTTTTATAGTCTACCTTAGCCTACCTGCACAAGAAATACACTGAATAATCTTGTTAGCGTTCTGTATTTTGGCTAAGGTCAGGAGTGCACGTCTGTATGGGATTTGGGAGAAACGAAGCTTGAGGAACGTGAGCAAATGTAGCGTCTGCCAAATTTCACAGCAGTACAGCATAGTTTTGCTCGTTGTGAGACAGCAGGATTAAATAGGGACGGGTACTCTGGATTACCGTGATCTGTGGTATGCGCAGAAACTTCAGGTTTGAAATGCATCAGTTACCCAGATAATTACCTGTGAGTTTGCCTGCTCACAAATGTCTGTGTGACCCATCCCCTGCCTGGGGAGCTCCCAGTGAGCAGCAGTACCTCTGCTCTTTGAGCCTCTGAAGTGTGCTTGCTTACACAACTTTCGTTAGATGCTTGAGGTGCCACATCAGGCAGATTAACGTCGTACAGGACTTGGTTGGCTTTTGGCTTGACCTGAAATTGAGGATGTAAGCTGAATTTCTCTCCTCCAGCCCATACCTCTGTAGATTTGATGTGCTGACATATCTCAGGTTCTTGGAAGTCAGATCTGAGATAGCAGAATTGAGCGTGGCAGTACATGAGATACGTTCAGTGGTAAAGACACATGGTTTTTCTGACAAAGACTTCATTCTGCTGCTGGGAAACACTTGAGCTGTGAATCCTGTAGGAATGTCCTTCTCTCGAAGAGCTTCAGATTAGAAATGTTGGGTCCTAACATTGCAGGTCCTCCCTGAATGTGAGGAAGGCATAGGCAAGCCCGGGTTTTACAGTTGATGCCTGTATGTTTGTCAAAGGCTGTTCTTCTTGGGGGACTGGGAGAGGATTACAGAACCGCAGCTTTCTGGTGCATAATTTAGTTAATTTGAATGCCGTGTTTTGTATCCCTCTGCAGATGTGCCGACGAGCCTGCACTTCCAGAGCATGTTGAAATCTCAGTGGCAGAACAAACCCTACGAGAAAATTAAACCTCCCAAAAAGCTCTCGCTCAAGCATAGAGCCCCCATGCCTACCAGCAGCCTGTCTGACCCTGCTCGCAAGGACCGCCACAAGCTGGTGAATTCGTTCTTCACTGCTGCCAGTAAGTGTCCTCCCTGCCTCTGCTGCGTGCAGAAACATTGCCCGGTTTTGCACCTAACAGCTGTGCAATCTGGGAGGAGAGAGGAGGAAGATAACCTTCAAATTCAGCTCTCAGGGGTGATGCCATGGTATCACAGGCCAGGGCTGAAGGTGAAGTGTGTGCAGGTTGTGAAGTTCAGGCTGGTCTCAGTTCATAGGGACCTCTTCTTGATCAGTCTGAGGCTGTGCTCATGCTGGCACGGGCAGTACTACAGCTCGTTCTGCTCTGAGCACATCTCTCCAGCACCCTGATGGTGTTGAGCCCGACCTGTCTGGATTTATGGAGCTGGTAAACTCTGCCCGAGTCTCCTGTGCCAACAGAAAGAGAGGTGAAAACTGGCGTTTCATAGCTCTTTCTCTGTTCCCCTCCTCAGAGCGCTCACATCAAAAAATCCAACCAGACAAAGCACACAGGCCGCCTTTAGACGATTTTACGGCCGTGTCCAAGGCCGAGAGAGCGCCAGAGCGCTCGCTTGTCCAGCCTCCTGCATATGACAAAAAGCGATTGCGAGACTGCTCATCTGAGAGGAGTGAAGGTAGGCTCCCACGGCCAGGTCTCTCGGGGGGAGCTTGGGCTTTGCTGCATATCCAGCCTATCTCCCCCTTCAGCCTCGGAGAAGGGGGAATGCACTGCTTCTGGGCCTTGTCGCCACCACAGCAATGCCTCGTGTGCTCTAACTGCTTCTTCCCCCAGGGCCTCTCAAGCTGGCAGCCGCCATCAGAAGGTGCTTCTCTTTCATGCAAAGTGCTCCTCAGCACTGACCATTTCTAGTGCACATGGTCCTTTTCTATCCACCACCACCACCCCTTTGGGTTTTTTGCTAATGTCATTCTTAATTTTCTCCCTCTCTCCTTGTGTAGTGTTGAAGCATCACACGGACGTCGGTGGCCCAAGCTACTTGTCAGCAGCTGCAACCCCCACCCCTCACAGCCCTATAGCGCGGCAACTGTCCACCTCCTCGGAAGGCTCCGCTACTGCCAGCACGAGTTCACAGGGCACCTCCAGCACAGCCGTAAGTATCTAGTGCCTTTCTGGAGAGGTTCCTGAGCTCAATTCCATCATGGGGTCTCAGCTTTTGAGCAGTTCAGGCGTCTTAGGCTTGAGAGTGCTTAGTATTTCTCTTACCATGCTGGACCTGTTGGTTCAGCTGGTGGTAGGGTTGCTGGCCCTCTTTTTCACTCTGACTTTGGGTCTGGCTAGGGTTCCTGGATTGACTTTGGCTGTGCAGAGAGCCAGTCAGCTGCGATTACAGGTTTACTGTCAGCTCAGTAACTGCTGGTAAATGTTGCTGTTCTCAGTAGTCCCCTGGCTTCGCTTCATGTCTGGGTTTTGGTTTCTGAAGTTGTCTGGGGATGGCAGTAAGAGGAGCCCAAGAGCTGAGCCCCAGCAGTTGCTTAACTTACTGTCTTCTGGACACTCTCAGCTTCCTGAAATGCTGAAGGATGACAGGATTTGAGACCTTTATGAAGCTTTGTCTAAAAGCTGTCAGTGAGCAGGACCGTAACTCCCTCCCACTGTGCTCTGGGTCAGACCGATGAAACAGCCCCTCCACCAGACATCATCCATCCTCCCAGTGCCTGACCCACGTTAACAGAAGCCCTTGAATAAAGGGCTGAATTCTGCTGAACTCTTAAGAGTCCAGTGAAGAATCTGGCCTCTGTCTGGCCACTCTGGTTAGTAGTTTGTGCCACAGCGTAAGCTGCGTGTGACCCAGGGATAATGGAGCAGGTCTCCTCAAATCCTGATGGTGAAATCAGGGTGGTTAAGAGGCATCTGTCCATGGCATTGCTGAGGGCACTACTTCCAGCATAACCTTGTGCACCCTTGTCCTTGCTCCAAGCTTGTTGCTCTGGGGCTGCCAGGTCCCGGCTGGGTTCCTTCAGTGTGGAGTTTGCTGTTCCATCATCAGCTGCGACATCAGTGAAGCACTCTGTGATGGTACAGGGTGTCTAAAGAATCCAATGAGCAGCGGTAGTTTGTCTTAAATGTGCTAGGTGTTTTGGAGAAGAGGACATCTCTTCTCAGGAGCTCCAGCGCGTCAAGATGACATTTCTTTGTGCTTCACACACATCTTTTGGTCTTCTCTTGCTGATTTTTCTGCTGCTCTTTCACAAGCTCATTCAGAAAAGCAAGATGAAGTGTCTTCTCTTCGGTGGCTGAGTCCAGCAAGAGCATTGTGGGTGCTGGGCTCTGGGCTCAAAGGTCCGGGTCCTGGGTTCAATCGTTTGAGTCTGGCACAGGTCTGCATGTGCTCCCCAACTGGTGCATCAAGCCTCACTGTTGATAGTGACACGTTAGAATTTCCTTGACGCTGTGACAATAGTTGCCCACGTGTTCCGTCCTCATCCAGCTTCACATGAGTCCTGGGGCTTGGCTGTGACAGGTCCCTGGCAGTTGTGTTCCCACATGTTTTTACACCGAAAGCCGCAGGGATCAAAGGAGATGGAGAACATGGTAAATTGCAGGTGACTCCGTTAGGAAGATGGGCCATTTGCCTATCAAGCTGATCCATGAGGATTCATGTCGCTGTACCATCAGTGCTGCTGTCACAGGTTTGGGGGAGGCTTTTGGATAGACAGATGGTAGGAGAGCACCCAGCGTTCAACCAGGTTTAAATAGATAAATGTGGAGCTTATTTGTGTCTTAGAAAATCTATTCCAGTAAAAAGTGCGATACAGATGGAAGCTGTTAGGCTCCTAGTACAGCTGTCAAAACCCAAGATGAACTCCTGTCTGACTGCTTCACATTCCTTCTCTGTCACAGTGTCGCCTGTGGTGGGTCCACACCCCTGCAGGGACGTGAGCAGGGGGGCTGTTTCCAAACAGGATGGTTCCTCCCTCTTTCCTGATGGTTTCACTACTTTCTTTATGTTGGCAGTAGGGAATTGGTTTATATAGGAGACTTCTTTTCTTGCTGGTTCAGTTTATCGGCTGGATCAATCTGATTTGCCCGACTGTGCAGCGGCTGGTGCCAGTGTGGAGATGGTGGCTGGAGCTCAGCAGCCCTTGCTTACCTTGCTGCAGTGCCTGCAGGACCACTGCAGCCCTTGCCCTTGTTTGTACCCTCCAAACTAAGGATTTTTGGTTGGTAAGAGGACTTACAGCAAGCAGTAGGTGAACTCCATTCTGATGCAAATTGCTGTTGGTTCCGGAGTCTCCATAGGTCATATGAGCCCATTTTGCATGAGACCACGTCATTTTTCCATCAGTGACTTAACCTGACAAAACCTACAGCCCTTTCTCACGTGGTTCTTGTCTTCATGTTACAGCAGCCAAGGAGGAGGAGAGGCGAAAGTTCATTTGATATTAACAATATTGTCATCCCAATGTCCGTTGCTGCAACGACTCGTGTGGAGAAACTGCAGTATAAAGAGATCCTCACACCCAGGTACGTGCCTGATCCTCACCTCCCACGGGATTGTTATGTGCCAGGCTTTTACTGTGCGAGTGTCTTGTCAGAAGTTCAGCTCTGGCCCAGGGCTTTGCTCCCAGTGGCTGCCAGTGCTGGTGAGGAAAGGGGCTTTCCTCTTCCTTGGAAGTTAGAGAGAGTTTGGAAAATTTCTGATCATACCATTGACGGAGACTTGCTAAGTTAGGGAATATGTTGTCTGAGTGTTCCTCATGCATGAAAGCCAGCTGTCCTGCTCCGGTCTCTTTATGCAACCTAAAGTCATCCTGGTTGTCCTCTGTGCTGCTGCAAAGCTGCTGAGTTTGTTGAGCCAAAAGTCCTGGTGGTTTCCCAGCTCTGCATGTGTCCGGGCTGGGCGGTGGCTGCCTGGGCTGGGTTAACATTGCGGTGCAGGAGGAGGGCTATAGCCTTGGGTCGCACCGGCCAGGAGAAGCACTCCCATGCCTGGGCAGTAGTAGGAATCAGAAGTTTTCTCTGCCCAAGCTGACTGCAAGGAGGTGAGCTATCGGCCCTTGTTTGGATAGTCTTGGATTAATACCCTGGATGAGATCCGTTCCTGGTTTCTGCACCTGACTGCTTGGTGGGAGTGTGCTGACATGCTGCAACACTGGTGCAACTTCTTTATCCAAACTGCCCAGTTTCCAGTCCTTTTCCCTCACAGTTGTCCAGGTCTCTTACCCAACTTACCTCTTTCTTCCTCCTGGTCCTACATGCTCTTCCCAGTTCCAGAGCGGGACAGGGACGGAGCCTGTTGCTGAGCCAGAGGAAGAGGAGGAAATGCTGCAGCATCTGCTCTGCTTCCTCTGCCCTTGCCAGGCTTCAGCCACGCTGCCAGACCGGCACTGGGAGCTGGGCAGGGAGGCAGAAAGGAAGGGCTGCAGTGGGAGGACACTGGTAGCCTTGCTCTCTGTTCCTGACCCTCCCAATGTGGAAGGACATCTCCTGCTTGTCCTGCAGCGTTGTACTCAGTGGGTGCGAACCCACTGCAAAAAGATGTGTTCAAAATGGAGCAGGCTAACAGGGGAAGCGACGAAACCCTTGTCCGATACCACAGGAGGGATTTTGGTAGACAAATGTGGCCACTCGGCCTATAAAACTGGGCCTAAGTATGTTGCTCATTGTGGCAGGCTTGTATTTTTCCTTTCCTAAAAGACAGTGTTAGTGCATGCAGGGCATGTGCTGCTGTGCTTGGCTGTGCCTGTGATTGACTGCCCTCTGTTGTGCGTTGCAGCTGGCGTGAAGTGGATATCAGTGCTCTGAAAGCGAACCCTGATGAAGACAATGAGGAGGTAAGAAGAATTTTATTTCCGCGTTAATGTGGGATGGGGTTGGTAGCAGCTGAACGGTGTCCACAGAGGATTGCCAGAAGGGAGTGGATGCAGGGACCTCTCAGCAGGGGTGTGCAGAGTCTCTTCCTTTTTTGCAATAAAATGGCACAATTGGCCTTGCAGAAACCAGCCTGATGTTGGTTCCTTTTCAGGAAAGGTGTAATAAGGCAGAAGTTGGATTAACTGGCTTGGGTACAGCTGAGTCTGAGGTCTGATTGCTGTCAGGAGATCTCTCTGGGCAGCTGTCTTTTTATGGAATAGTCTAATCAAGAAATCATGACCAGTCATGCCACTGTAGTTATTATTTTAGCTAAACTGATAATGATGGTATTTCCTTAAACCTCTGTGTGCGTGCTTTCATTCTGGGATAAGTGGCTTTCCTTTGGTTTTTAGTTCTCAGTCTTTTCCTAAGCAATGCAGACTCAGTTTAACAAGGTGCTCTTGCACTCACTGATAGCATCTGCCTCCCTCCAGACATAAACATTTATTTAAATTCACACTGCAGCTAATGCTGGCAGAACTGCATGTAGATGCATGTTTAATATAAGAAAGCTGCGACCAAGCCCTGTACCCTTCCCTTCCCAGATCGAGGACTTGTCTGATTCGGC
The DNA here is from genome assembly GCF_947461875.1 of Haliaeetus albicilla. Classification (NCBI taxonomy): domain Eukaryota; kingdom Metazoa; phylum Chordata; class Aves; order Accipitriformes; family Accipitridae; genus Haliaeetus; species Haliaeetus albicilla. The sequence goes on along the minus strand of NC_091489.1, from coordinate 3,817,887 downwards.
CTTCGCTGCTCGGCATGGCAAGTGTGAAGAGATGGAGCGGGCCCGGTGGCTGTGGAGCACGAGCATGCCCCCGCAGCGGCGGGGCAGCAGGTACGCCTGCCAGCACGGTTCCTCAGCACTACCTCGGTGCTGGCAGGGGCTGGCCCAGCACACCGACAACACTTGAATGCAAAGAGGATGCAGTGGGTTTCTCTTGGTCAACGTTTCGTTCCCAACAGAGTGGGATGCTTTTGGGAGCAGGTTGTGGAGGCTTTATTAGATTGGCTGATCCATAAAAGTGGTTAAAAGCTTGTGCTGGTATTGGAAAGTTTGATCACCATCCGTAAGAGCAGCTTGAGGAGCCCTTGTAGGAGCGGGGCTTAGTCTTGCTTAGGTGGAGGTGAAGTTACACACCAGTTAAGTTGTGGACAACCAATTCTTGCATTGTCTGTTTGGATTCTGCTTTCTCAAGCACTTTCATTGCTCTAGGAGTGTGGAGGCTGGCGCGCCAGCTCGGGAGTCCAGAGAAAAACAAAAGGGCTGAGATGGGCATCCTTCATGCAGGAACAAGGAACACTGGTTATTCTCAATGCTATGCTGTCTGTGGCATCTCTGCTCGATTGCTTCAGCAATGCCATTTCTTTGCTCCATTTATATACGTGTCCTTACATTCCTCTGATCACCTCACACTTGATTCCCTTTCTGCAGTGTCTTTAAGAGTGGGTGTCTAAAACTGCACACAGTTTCCAGCTGTTGATCTCATCATAAACCTGCATAAGAAGAGATTGGCTCTTCTCCATTTTATTTCCGATGGTTTGTTTGGTTTTGAACCACTCTCTGCTTGGGCAGAAATGCTTGCTGAACTACAATTGCATGCAAACATGCACCCGGTTGTCTTAGTCTGGTTGTGGTTTCAGTTTAGCCCTGTTGGGTGTGTGCGATCGTGCAAGGTTATTTCTGCAAGAACTTTTGCAAATGCAAAGGTAGCGTTAGTCAAACTCCATTTGTGCTGCTGCTGGTGGAGTGGGGGAAATTTTGGTGTTTCTTTGCAAGCTTCTTCAGGCAGTTTGTCACATCTGATAGCATTTCACCATAATTTTGTTTCTCTAAAAACTCTCTTGTAAGGATGTTGGTGAAAGATGCTGTGTTGAGGTCCTGGCTTGGTCATTGGGGTGAATTCAGACTTCATCTCACAGGTTTAGAAATGCTGGTGGGAAGAGACTTGCAGAGGTCCAGCCTCCTGCAGGACTGCTGCCAGCAGGAAACCAGGTTGGCCGTTACTTTGTCTGGCCATGGCGTGAAGACTTCCAAGGATGGAGATTCCCCTGGAGCTGGGGCCAGTATTCCCAGTACAGCTCCCCAGCAGGGAGAGATGGGGATGTAAGCGTCCCTGCTCCCGCTGGCCACGTTCGTCAGCGCAACCCGGGACGTGGTTCGCTGCATTTGTGCTGAGAGTGACTTAGCCGAGTTCAGCTTGGCATTTGTTGCGTCCCAAACTCCTCCTCAGCAGGATCCTTGCTCAGTCCCTCAGTTCCCATCCTGGGGCTGTTCTCTGCAGCTGCGTTAGTCTTTGTTTAGAAATTGTTGGAGCCCCTCAGGGTCTGGTAACTTCTTGTTGCTGCAATCCAGCCAGTACCTTGCTCCTTGCTTGTAGAGTACCTGGGGGCCAGGTAATAACCAGTAAATGCTGGGGTAGACTCGCTTAGTTTCCCTTAAATGTCATTCTCTTTGTGACCTGCTCCAGCAGATCTGCTGAGCCTCTTGTGGTCTTCGTTCCTCATGTATGTAACAGAATGGTTTGGCTTTTTCTTGTAGCAGCTTTTAAATTGCATCTTGAATCAGAACATTGACTCCATCTAGCTTGCTGCAGGTGTAGCTGTTTATTAGTCTAGTTGGGGCTGGGTTTGTATGTTCTGATGAACACCTAGGTACTTTTGAGGTAGATTTTGGAATCTGATCCTTGGCAGTCCTTGATTGCCACTTGCTCTTGAACTTCATCTTGAAGAGTTGCACACAGATGTGGGGACTCCAGTTAGGCTTCTGTGTTTGCAGCCTGTGGGTCTTTTATCTGGGAGTCTGTGTAGGTGCTCAAACTTTCTTAATTGTTGGTCTGAAGTCTAGGGGTTTTACAGTGCTCCTCCTACGCCCAACTGTTGAACTTGCTGCATTTTCAGCATTACTGATTCACTACGCTCGGTTCTTGCACTGCCTGGTGTCACATGGCATGTGGATGGTGGAAACACATGGAGAAGCCAATTTTGAAGAGTTTGATTTCATAGGGTGCCTTCTCATCGTGGTATTTATGCAGCACTCGCAGCGTAGGAGATGTGTGGCACACGTGACCTTAGGAGAGCAGCATCAGTGTTGCAAAGCTGCATCGAGACAGTGGAGATGGGACAAAGATGAGCCTGGATGAGTTTTAACCTCTGGGCCATGGCATTGCCTGCTTGCGTGTGCCGAATCCCCGCAGTGTTCCCTATCGTACGGCTGCTCCCGAGGAGGGGACGGTGGAAGGGATCGTAAGGTGGTATCAGGTGGCAGCGAGCGGCCTGGGCCCCTGTATCGGTGGGAGCGCGGCGCAGCTGGGCCCGAAACCAGGCTCTCAAATGTGTTCCTATCTCAGGTCTTACAGATCGACGGACGGACGGACGACCCCCCAGCTGGGGAACCCCTCAACTCCCCAACCAGCATCCCCTGATGTGGGCAACTGCCACTCCCATTCGGAGCTATCCCACACCCACTCACCGCGCAGCCCCATCAGCCCCGAACTGCTCTCTGCCCCCCTCACCCCCCTCTCCCGTGAATCCATGCGGCTTCTGTCCAGCGAGGACACCCGTTGCTCCACGCCTGAGGCCGGCCTTGATGAGCAGGTGGGTGCTGGCTCCGGTTGTGGCTCTTTCCTCTAGTTTTGTTCCCGGAGGCTGGTGGGAAGGTCCGAGTGCTGCCTGTCGCTGCAGCGACTGCTGCAGATGCATAGAGGTGAATCTGACACTCAGATTTGGCTGTTTTATCCCCCTCGTCGTGGGGAGACAGCTTGGAAACCTGCATGGGGGAAATTCCGTCCGAACGCTCGGCCAGATGGGATGTAGAGCGTGGTGCTGTTTGTCATGGGCAGCAGGATTCTTTTCCAGTGGTTGGTTCAGTTTGGAGGCTGACACATCCTCACCATGTGTGCTAAAGCTTTCTGTGCTCCGTTAACGAGGCCAGGCTAAGTCCGTGGCTGGCATGGCACCGTGGAGCTGCCTGCTCCGACCACCGCTGCGGGCAGCTGGAGTCGCGCATGGAGGGGGGAGCAGAAGAGCTTTTCCGGAGGATTTTCCATAGCCTGGTGTCTCTTCCCTTTAGGCTGTGCAGCCCTGGGAGCGACGCACCTTCCCACTCTCGTACGATCCCAGGACAGAGTGTGAGGACCAATCTGACCCCCAAGACCGGTTGTCGCGCTGCACCCGGCGCACGTCGGGCAGTAAATCCTCCCGGGAAACCGATGGCACTTCTGCTTTGCCCAACCTGGCCAGCCTCAAGAGCCGAACCCCCCTGGCGACACCCTCCTCCTCCTCTTCCTCCGCAGCAGTTCAGCGGCCAGCGCACAGATAGAGACATACGGGAAGACATGAGCAAAACCAACACACAGAACTAACTCTTGGCATTAAAGCTTCCAAAATCTGCGTTTGATATTCAAACATCCTGCCGGGAATTTTCACAGTTTTTAGTGAATTTAAGGAGTTTAGAAACTGTTTTTTGTTTTCTTTTTTTTTTTTTTGTTTTGTTTTGTTTTTTTTTTTTTTTTCTTCTCCATGTTTCCTTGTCACATGAATGAGAGCCCCCAGATTCCCCCCAGCGGAGTGAAGCCTCGGGAGGGGAGCAGCCCACCAGACCCCCCTCCCTCTTTCCTCCCCTCCCCTCTTAGGTGTATAAAACTAGAGCACAGGATTTAGCTGACTAGCAGACTTCGGGGATAGTTTTTCTCAAGCAAAAGGGTGTCTTTTTCTCTTAACCCGCTACCCCCCTCCCTGAAAGGTTTTAGTGGAGTGAAATTAGTGGTGAAAAGTGATGTCTTGGGATTGCAACCTTCACTAGCTGTCTGTCTGTCCTCATGTGCAGAGTGCCCACCCTGCACTTCCACCCTCCGGCCTTTTCCTCCCCTAGGTTGTAGTTCCAGGTATCCCGAGGGGTGACTCTGCCCCTCCCCGATCTCCCCTCTGCCCCCAGGGCCGCCCGCCACCTCCTCCTTCCTTCTCCCCTGGTTTGGGAGCAGCCATTCCCTGTGCCGAGGTCTGGCTGCCCTGTCCGTCGGGGACAGCGGGGAGGGGGGAAGGAAGGACCCTTTTAGCCGCTTCACGCACAGCTCCGCGTGGGAGGAGTGGGATTTCGGAAGCAGCTTTGTTCACACCTTGCGTGTTTCTCCTGGGTCGAAGGCAGAGAGGGGAGAGAGTCCCCAGCCCGGTGCGGTCGGACACTTCGAGCGGGAGCAGAAGTCACGACGCACTTAAGGGACGCCGTTGGGGATGTGGCTGTTGGCCGAAGCCAGCAGCAGCTTTCAGCTGGGGAACGCGGGTCTGCGACAGACACTTGAGCTCTGCCCTCGCGTCCCGGCCCCCCCTCCCCCCCCGTAGGGTTGGAAAGTTGGGGTGAGGGCAGCTCTGGGCCGCAGCACCGAGGAGCCGCCGAGAGCGGCCGGCGGCAGATGGAGCATCCCGTGCCAGGAGCGGGACGTGGCAGGTCCGGGTTGCATGGCAGAGGCGCCGGGGTGGTCCCTGTAGCTGGGTTTGGTCTCAGAAAACGGGAAATGAGAGAGGGAAGGGAAGGAGGGCAGGTGGCGGGTGGGCGGCCGGCTCTCGCCGCACTGAGGTGGTGGGGGGGGATCGGGATCTGTCACCACTGCTTCGCTCCACTTCCACACACGGTCCGAGAACAGGTGTCGATTCTGTTTCATTTCCCAGTCGTTGGTCCGACGTGCCACCTCCTGACAGGTATTTTATTTTGAAACCGAGTTCGCTGTCGTTCCTCCCCTCCCTCCCTCTCCCCCTCCCTCCCTTCCGCACCCACAGTGACTCCCAGATCCCGCACACCGTTCCCATCTGTAACGCTTTCTGATCCCGACGGTGTGGCTATTGGTCCCTGTCCTGTTGCTAGCATTGTGCCTGTCTTATGTATAATCACATCACCAAAAAAAAGGAAAAAAAAAATACAAAGGACATTTTTTTTTTTTTTCCATTTTGTAATCGTAAAGAAATAGTAGCTAAACTGCTTAATGGTTGGGGTTTTCACAATTTTCAACATTATCTAGTGTTTTTGGTTCTGTTCTAGTTTAAAGGATTGTCATCGTTTCTTTAAAAAACAACAACAATGCTACCATATCCCTCTGCATAAGTGCTTTTCTATTTATAAGGTTGAAAATTCTGAATAACCCTTTTAGCATTATAAAAACCACAAAAAAACCACCTTGTATTTTGTAAATATTTTCTTTTCCTGCTTTGAGCTGTGTAATGTCCTTGTTATATAGAAATGCTTTTCTTCCGAGAAGCTGATCTTTGTTAATGTCTTGATTCTGTTGGCAAAGCACAAATGTGCTTATAAAAAAAAAAAAAGAAGAAAAGATTAAAAAAAAAATTAAAACAGAACATTCTATGCAAAGTGTGTTTGTGAAACGCTGGGTTGGGAAGTGGAAGGGGCCCTTCCGCGCGCTCAGCCCGGTCTTGGGCGGATCAGCCGCTTCCCTCCCACCCCGCGTTTCAATGGCCTCTTTTTTTCCTGTAGAACGTTATTTCCCAGCAGTTCTCGTCAATTAGTGAAAAGAGGAATTGTTTTGCGGGATCTCCGGATTTGGGCTTTGCACCGAGATGCGCGATGGAGTGGGACCGGGGCTTGGTGGTGCTTCCCTGGGAGAGCTCACGAGAACCGAGCTCTGCCTTCGTGTCGCTCAGTCAAACCACCCGGGCTGGGCGAGGAGTTTGTTTTACGTTTTCAGGGTTAACCGGTTGCTGCTGATTCGTGCCCAGGTACCCTTTGTGTAAATTGTTTGCCCTCCTGGCAGGTTTTGCTGTGAAAGTTGATTGTTGGCAAGAGCCGAGTGGTGGGAGGCGACTTCTTTGGGTGCTCCTAAATTTCCAAGACGAGAGAGTTACACTTTGTGCGTCCTTCTCCGAGTGGATGGGAGACGGGAAGGTGCCGGGTGATTATCAGCCAGATGATCAGAGAAGTAGGAGGCAGCAACCTGGGCATCGCTGGACTCATTACAAGTAATTAACGGGGGAGGAAAACCAATCTGAAAAGCAAACGGTGGCGACGGCGGCTGCATGAGCAGCTGCGCCGCGCTGGAAATTTCTCTGACCTGCACAAGGTGGGGGGGTGGAGGTGCGGCACGAGGGCTCGTGGTGCTGCTTTGTGGCTGCTGCGGTGCCGGTAACTGGGGGATCTCGGGCTGCAAAAGCTGCAGCTGTAACGGGCTGGAACTGGGGAAGGGGAATGAGGCATTGCTGTGATGCGAAGCAGCCTCCAAACAGCCGTGGTACTGGGGGTGGGGGGGGCAGAGCTGCGTTTAGGCTTGCTCCGCAGCTGAGAAAATGTGGCCACGGTTATGCAATGAGCCAAAAATAAAAGTTGGGCTTCCTGGTTGCAGGGCCTCTGCCCTGCCCCACCCTGCCTGCGCTGCCCACCAGACAGGGCCTCCCCTTCCTGCACCCCAGTCTGGGGCAGGAAGAAGCGCGGCCTCCCTGCGTGCTGCAGGGAAGGGGAGCTGGCGAGCGGTGGCTGGTACTTAGAAAATCGGTCCCTGCCCATCTTCACCGCTCCCCGGTAGCTGGTCCTGCGGCCCCGGTGCGCTGGCAGGGCTGTGGGGGACCCAAAACCTGGCTGAGCCTGAGCCTGGTCCCTGATCCTGGTCCCAGGTCCCTCCTGCTCCCCGGGCGCTCCCCCCTCTGTGCAAAAGAGTCGGCGTTTATCGTAGTAATGACTTTATTTCCAAATTCACTTTTACGGCAACAGTGTAACCCAGTTGTTAAAACGCACGATACACTATGGACATTCACAGACAGAAGCTAAGCTAGAATGATACACTGAGATCAAACCTTCCCTCCCCTCCCCAGCGCACCGCGGGGGACACGGGGCTGCCAGCACCACCGGCAGTCTGACACTGGAAGTTCATTTAACAAGCGTATTAATTTTTTTTGAGTGCAGAAACACGTGGTTTTTTTGAGTCAGTGCCGGTTTTAACCCTTTTCAGACCAAGATGTGTGTGGAGTAAAGGAAAAGCCATGGGTCAGTCTGTCCAGTTGCCCATGGTAACCCTCAGGCCTGGGTCTGAACATCGGGGCTGGGGTTGTGGCTCGGGCTGCTGGAAGGGGACAGCGGGAGACGTGGTGGATGGAAAGGGCTGTCCCGGGACCCCCCCGGCAGCCCCTGCGGGGGAGGACGGGGGTGCGAGGAGGATGGCAGACGGGGCTGGGGATGCCCGCTCAGCTGAGGACACTGGCAGCAGGAAGGGACGGCTCACTGGAGCTCTCCCGCATGCCAAGGACGCCCCTGGCCCGGGGCGTTGGTGACCCTCAGGAGCTGCACAGGGGGCCGGGGGGGATGGCACAGGGCAGTGCCAGGACGGGCAAGCTCAGCTACACACCGTCCTGCAGCCGAAAAGGGTTAAAAGGGGTGACTGGCGTTCGGTGGTTCTCCCACTTGCTCGTTTTACAGAGGACAAAAATACCGCAGCGGCTCCTACATCCTACACCGATACAAAGATAGTCACAGACTGGAGTACAGAGTCTTACAATCATAGTCAACTGAAACGGAGCGAGTGACAAGCTGGATGTGGGCTTTCGCTTGACCTGTTCGTGTTGGTGCTGGACCAGCCTCTCCCCAGCAGTAAAGCAGCTCCTGGGGCTGCAGAGAAAACTGCCATCTCCCCCAGACAACCGTCTTCGGCGCCGGACAGGCCTCCGGCTTGGGCTGCTGCCCAGCCCGCCTGCAGCAGCAGCAGCCCAGCGCCGCACGGGAGAACCCAGTGGAGCCGAGCGAAGGCCGCAGCAGCATGGCAGGTTCATCGGCTCCTGCTAAGGATGGGAGCGGGCCCTGTCCAGGGAGGAACCCCTGCTCTGCCCCAATTAACAGCTGCTGAAACTGCCTCGGTGGCACCCAGCCGCCATCCCAAGGACAACCTGTGCTCCAGCAAGACCCCCCCCCCCCCAACCGTTGACCCAGTCAGACCAGGATTTCGGCCCCCTTGCTGGGAAAGCACGGCTTTCCCTACAGCACGGCCCATGGGGTGCACGGTCTGCGGCCCCCCCCCCCCTCCGCCCTCACCGCCACTGTCAGCAATACCCCACCGCTCGGCCGGTGCCTCTCGGGGTGAGACGGGGAGGGAGGACGCACACTGAGCTGCACTGATCGCACCTCAGCCTCTTTGGTTGTAGAAGGAAGGGGACAGCCACGGGTGCAGCACAGCCCCGGGCCACCCCCTCACGCTCCCTAGGTTGCCACAGGAACAAAAGCAGCAAAAGAAATCAGTGTATCAGCTCTTTTCCCCTGTGTGGTGCCGGGGGTTGGTTAGCGCTGTCTGAAGGAGACGCTATGAGGGGTAACATGCTGCAAATGCAAACCAGGAGAGCACCCGGGGAGGGGGTTCAGTGCCAGGGAGCAGCCTCTGGCCCCCGAGCGCAGGCTGGGACCTGGGGGAGCTGGCACCAGCTAAAACCACCCTCGCACCTTCCCCTCGCGTCCTCCCGGGTGTCTCCTCCTACCGCTGCCAACAGCACGAGAACAGCAGAGCCATGGAGCTGCCACTTCCGCGATCTCTTAGCTGACCTTGCAGGGAAAAAAAAAGAACAACCCAAAAATGTTACAACCTGCACCCAAACCCAGGGGCCATCCCAGCGCTGGAGCTGCGAGTGCCCCTCATAGAACAACCGCGGGCCCTGGGAGGCGTGCAGCCCCGGGGGAGCAGCGCAGAGCTGGGAAGCCCCAACGCAGCCCCCCCCCACAGCCCTCTCCCACAGCCCTCTCCAGGGAGCAAGGCAGGGGCTCTGTGCCCACCCACGCACCCGGCAGACATGCGGTGCCGGGCTGCCCCATCGGCGCCAGGTCTGGGCACAACCCGGAGCTTGGCAAAGCTCCCCCACTCGGACCCTCCTCGCTGGGCTGTGGTGGAGCCGGCGCGGGGGCAGCTCAAAACTACTTACAGCATTTTTTTTTTTTTTTTTAAACACATGCTCATTTATGAAAACAATCACCCTGGCACGGTCCAAGCATATACAGACAAATCTACTCTACGACACGAGGGGCTGCCAAAGGAATAGGGAAAAGCCTCTACTCATCCACTCAGCGGTTCCAGCACAGCCACGGAGAAGGGAACGGCCGTCCGGGGCCCCTTCCGCAATGGAATACCCCGGCCTCGCCAGTACTCCAGCTGCCGGAGCTGAGAGCGGGTTTAGGGGATACCTGGCAGTTATCTTCATACACATCTCGGCTTTCAGAGGTAAAAACAAAAGGTTTCTTCCAAATCAGCAGGCAAATTTAATGCAGAAAGGGAGGGCACCTCCCTGCAGTCCCTGGCTGCAGCACCCACTACCTCTGCTGCCTGCAGGCCAGATTTCCAGCCCGGGCATCGTTAGGGTAACGAGCATGGGAAGGTCACATCCCCTCCCATGAGGACCTCCCGCTGCCCTGTGCTGCGGTGTGGGGTGCTCGGGTCAGCGTTGTGCTGTGGCTGTCCCCTTTATCCCCCTCCCCGCTTTCCCAGGGTGGGTGGCCCCAGGCAGGGCTGGGACAGCGAGGGACCTCGCAAGGGGACGAGGGAGGGAGTGGGGGACTGGCATGGGCTGTGCGCTCCGAGGAGCAGGGGAGAGGAGGTTTTGTACCTCATAGTGTCACTGATTTTGAAGTCCTGGAGCTAGAGCTGAATGAACAGTAAAAGCAGGTTAAATCATTAACCAGTTAGGGGATGGGGAAGCAGCTGTAAAAGGAACAGAGGAAGAAGGCCAGATTATTATTTTTGTTTCTTTTCTTTTTTTTTTTTTCCCTTGTCTTCTCTCATCTTTGCCCGCCGTGCCCCGATCACAAGCCCTGCTTGGCCAGCGAAGCAGACACTTCGTCGGCTAGCGTGGCGAGCTGGGGGGAGTCCACCATATTGATGCTGCCGGTGGAGGAGACGTTGCTAAGGCGGCGCGGGGAGGCATCTCCGGAGATGGTGGGGGACTTGTAGACGATTTCAGCGCCGTGGTCGGTCTTGGCTTTGGCGTTCTCACGGAAAGTCAGCTTATGAGTCTCAATCTGCAACGAGAGGAGAGGGTGGTGAGCGGGGAGGATGCGGGACACCATCTGGAGAGGCCGTTTTTACCTGCAAACTGTCCACTCGGTCACTGCCATTGTGCAGCTGGGAGGAAAGCTCAGTTCATTGGCCTGATGCCCCCAGTGCCCCCAGTCTTCAGGCATGTCCCTTCCAGTAGCCCACACAGGGAAGGGGCACAACCGGAGGGGATGGCAGGACTGGAACATCTCGGGATGCTGCCAAATCCTTCCCAAGCGCCCAGGCCCGGTGTGGCGGTGGGTCCCAGGCACAGGACTCAGACGGCACAACCTGGGCTGCTCCCTCTCCCCTGGCAGAGATTTATGGAAGGGGTGGGATCCCCACATGGCGCATAAGGCTGCCCCTTAACCCACAGCCCAGTTGGGCACACAAAACGCTGCTCCCACGAGCCAAACCCCTCCCTCCCGGCAAGCGCAAGGGCCAGGGAAGGGAGGTGAAGTGGATCGGGTTTGCTACTTACTGGTGCCCTCCCCAGCCGAGTGCAAGGCTGGGAGCTGGCTCTCCGGGGGGGTGGGCGGCTCCAGCACCAGGGCCTGGAGCCCAGCGGGGTCTGGGCTCGGGGTCCGAGCAGCCTGGGGACAGGTCTTGTCTTCCTTGCCTTTCTCTCTCTACAGGTGAAGAAACCCGCCCAGGGCGGTGGGGTGCAAAAAACGCATCAGCAACAAAAACCAAGATCCAATAAATGTCAACCAGAAGGAAAAAGACAAAAAATAAGAAAAGAAATAGAAAACTGGGGAGAAAAAGATCTGAAAAACAGGGCCATTCACTGACTCACAGGAAGAACAGCAGCTGCCTTTGGAGACAGGGAGGAAAGCTTTCCATGTGCAGCAAAGGAGAGCAGATGCTGCCGGCACAGGTACTTTGGCAGAGCACACCGGCTCCCCATGGCAGACCCAGTGCAGGAGTGGCACGTGAACCAGCGTTCAGCCTAAAGAGCTGTGGACTGTGTGTCCAAATCTGGATCTTCTGTGTCGCAGAGCAAGGAGGTGACTGGGGACATGGGAAATGCTGGGGAAGGGGCAGTGGAGCCGCCCACATCTGCTCTATGTGGAGGGTTGATGGGCCTCAACTGTGTCCTGTCTCCTTCCTGCAAATAGAGCATCCCACCTTGGAGTAGCACTGCCTGAGGATGGTCCCTGGTGCCAAGGTGAAATGGGAATGGGCTGGACAAGAGAAGCAATCTGAGGCAGCATCTGAACTCAAGTTACACTGACAACCTCCTGCAGGTGTGGATTTAGGCAAGGTATGGGCAACTGCCACATAGGAAGGCTGAGGGCAGGTGACTGGGTCACACCCCTGCAAATGAATTCCCCCTCCAAAGGGCAAGTTCTTCAAACTGTGGCCCAGTGAATGTGCCAGGATATGAAAGAATCATCACTGTAATCATAAAAACAATTAAAATGGGCTTAGTGAAGCACAGGGCAGTCTGATGCGTAGCAGCAGCGAGAGAAGGGTAAGGAAGTCAAGCGATCCCTCAGTCAGAGGCCAGCACACCGCTGGGAGATGAAGAGATGGGAGGTGCACAGAGAAAACGTGGCCAAGAACAAAGTGCCAAAATACAGGAGCCGAAAGAGAACTTTCCCCTCCCATTGAGAAAAAAGTGTTTGAAAAACAAGCAAGATAAAAACCACTCTTCCCTGGAGAAATTCACCCATGTGTGTCACCAGGCTGGAGTCTCAACTCTGTGCTTACCTGATCTCCCTGCTCCCCTGCCTGCAAGGGATTTGGGCGTCCCTGAAGCGAGGTTGTAGAGGTGTTTCACTTAGCTAAGACTTACTGTGAAGTCACCATCAAAGCCTCTGGCAGGAACAGCTCACCCCAAGTTCAGTATTTCACCTGACCTGATTGGCTTTTGTCTTTCAATTTAAATCCCCCCAAACACACACCACTCCCTACACAGAGTACTCGGTCAGTCTCACCTGAGACTGAGACTTGAAGTAAGATGAGATCACCTTTCTTGTGAAGTGATGCCCTACTGCAAAGTCACCTTTTCTAAATAAAGCTAAGCCTTTAATGCTCCACTTTCACTGGGGAACCAACACCTGTGCAGCACCCTGAGCTGCCAGCTTTGTGCCACACCACTGAGAGTAATTTGCAACGCAGAGTGCAAAAGCAGTTGCTGACAGTGGCTCCCCTTGATGTGAAAGGTTTGACAGACAAACGTGTTTCTGCACAAACTTCAGAGAACAGCAGAAAAAGCAGGAAACCACAGGAGAGGATATCACATTCACACTCATTCAGGTGGCCGTGGGCCAGGAAGAGGACAGAGACTGCCATCCTCACAGCTCTGCCACAGCTGTGCTCTGGCAAGTGTCCTCCAGGTTGGCAAATGCAGCCCAGGAGTCCTCAGCTATGCCCGCCTGCAGCAAGCCGCTGGCAGGAAGGCAAGCTGGCTGTTTGGGCAGCGGCTGAGCAGCCTGTCCCTGGGCAGGGTGCTTTTTGTCCTCTGAAGGACAAGCATGCACAGACCACCCCACGCTAGAACATGGGCAGCGAATCGTTTCAAGCACTGGGGAAGAAGTGCTGCCTGGTAAGCAGAGAGGAGAGGCCATGTGGTCTAAAGATGAGCTGGGTGAGCAGGACCTTCTCCGAGTCCAGACTTCAACCGCTCTTTGCTGGCATGCCTGCTCACAGGACAGACACTTGCAGCAGAACAGCATGCCTGTTCTTGACCCAGTGCCCCTTTACCTTTTTATTTCCTCCTCCAGGGACGTGGCTGATGTTATCTAAGGACCCGATTTTCGATTGCACCTTATCTTTGAAGTCCAGTTTCTCAGATTTCACCTCCACCTGGCCACCACCTGGAAGAGAAGAGCACGAGCTGGGTTAGCTCCTGCGCCAGCCAGGGCAGGCTGGAGAGAAAGCACTGAGGTCTGAGCTGCCGTTCCAAGGCAGCTCAACCAAAGCACTCTGAGGCTGAGCAGAAGGTGAGGACCAGGAAAATGGCAGCAAGAGGGACCGCATGGTGATTTGGGAAACCCAGGAGCCAGGCCAAATGGGAACCAGGGTAAAGAGACTTTCTAAAGGATGCTGTGCAGAGCTGACAGACAGACATCCCAATATTTTACAGAACCAAGGGCAGGGAGCTAACCTTACTCCCCTAAACACCAGCAGTCACACCTATTTATTCCTAAATACTTCCCATTTACAGTGATGCGTTGGCACAGACAAGGGTGTCCATGGATCACACCAGATCCCTCCCCTACTACCAAGTGGTCAGGCAGACTGGAGAGGGTCTGGCAGTGACAGAGCTGAGAACAGAGTCCATCACCCCAGGACTCACTCTGATGCTCCAGTCACTGTTCCACATGCCTCCCCTCACGCCCTGCACTACACCAACCCTCTCCCTGTCTCCAGATGCACACCATGACGCAGCCTGCGAGCTCCCAAGGACCAGCACCCAGTGCTGCTGGATGCTGCAGAGTCGAAGGGTACCTGGTTTGTGATGGATGTTGCCCAGGGAACCACATTTGGATGTCACATGGCTCAGGTCGACTGGCTTGTAAACGATTTGAACCTGTCCGTACAAGAAATGAAAAAGCAATGAGCTTACTGCCACCATGGGCAACCTGGGGAGGGGGAGGCACAACACACACCGGCACCTGATCTGGATTCAAGGGAAAGGACAGCTTAAACCCCAGTAAGATTAATAATACAAAAGAAACTGTCATCAGAAATGGGAGATCATTAATGCCCATGTGCAGTAGCCTCTCTTAACATGTCAGCATGCACAAGATCACCTCTCCACAGAGGGGGGAAGTAGAGGCAAGTTTAAAGTGCTTAAGTGAGAGAGAAAGTGGAGTGGTAATTAATTAAGATTTGCATACACATCATCCAAAAGGAAGAGATATACCAGAGAGAAAACGTAAAAAATAAATACCTTTTCTGGTGTAAAACATAAAGCTTATGTCCACAAAAACTGAAAGAACAGAAATGATCAATGTGCACAGAACTTTTAAAAGAGTGACCAAAATATGCATTTCTGAAAAATGCTGTAACGGAAATAGGGGTTAAAAAAAAAGCAAAGCAAAGTCTAAATATCTGGTAGGAGTTCACATAATATAAATTAAAATGTCAATTATAATATATTGAACCACAACAGTATTTCATGATATTACGCTCTGTTTTTTTTATTTGTTTCACCCATTATGTCTCTGAACATGGGCTCCAGCAATTCCACTTAAACCACCCCATTCAAAGACCAGCCACAGCACTGTGGCATGCCTGGGCGTGGGGCCGGTGGCCTCCTGTGCACAGACAACTGGGTTACACGAGACGCACACAAAAGGAACAGTTAACGTGGAGCTGTTTAGTGGTTACGTTAGCGGTTAAACACCACACTGGAAAACACCAATGACTGGAGAGGTCTGGGACCATCAGGCATGTCAGAGACAGCAAACCACAGCACGTACACACCAGCTACATAAAGAGCAGGAGACAAGGGGGTGAGAAAACATCCCCATACCCCCAGAAGTTACCTTGGACCCTGGTTTTGGACTCACACCTGTGTGTGAATCAGCTACTGCTGTAGTTAGTTGGGCTGTGCAGGAGAAATCCATCATCAACACCTCAAGGTTGGTTCCTACTCACTGGGATGTGTCTGGCTCTCAGTAACAGCCTGGATTACAAGGGGAGCATATGCTGCTCTCTGTGTTTTCACAAAGCACCACGGTGGGCGTGCTGCTCTTACAAACTTCGGGAAGGATGTGCCAGCACCAAAGGGACCTTTGCAGAGGAGCTGACTCTTCCAAGCAGCGAGGCAGCCTCCGGACCAATGTGGCCGAAAGCCAGCACAAAGGATTCACCGTAGCCACTGCTCTCCATCGCACCTAAGCACCCTGTGCTAACTCAAAAGTCCTGGGGTGAAGGCGCATCCTTCAGTTTTCATGTTGGCCCCGTGTCCACTGGCCCCATCACCCTCAGAGCTAGGTGCTGGAACTGTGGTTGTGCACACCTCTGAGAAACACTCCACCCTCCATCATCCAGCCAGGAAAAGGAGGGGGGGGAACAGAGGCTCAGTGCCATCGTCCCACCAGCACAGAGCCAGAGCACCGTGCATGCTGGCCTGCCTTGTCTCCGATGCTCATGCATACCAAAAGGCACATTTGACAGAGTGGAGACAGAGAGAGGGGAGAAAAGCAACCCTAGGGTCTGGGAGCACATCGCAGACACAGACATGAAGACAGCATTGGGGAAAGATCACACATTTAATGCACTGGGCAGGAGGAGCACTAGATTCAGTCAGAAGGCAGGAAACAGACCGCAAAAGGACAGCTGGCACCTTTCTAATCCCAGCCGTAACCCTGAAGGGTCTTGTAAGCAATTCGGGCACCACTGGGACCTGGAACTGAAAGACCTCCCATTTCCAGAGCAAGCAATCAACAATTGAAACACTTTCTGCTCTCATTCCAGTTCCCTTTTTTTACAGACAGGACTCCATTAACCCTTACCATCCTGCTGGGGAGCAGAGAAGGCTCCTCCCCTTTTTAGCAAGAAAGGAAAAGGGGCACAGAGTTGCTTGCCTGGGAAACCAGTGCCAGAGACCTGGGGATCCCACCTCTCAGCTTCAGCAATGCTTAGGTCAACTTTTGCCTCATGCATCACCTCGTCAGAGCCTCCACTGGCTTAAAAAAAAAGATACCAACCCCAGGTTACTGTAGCAACAGTCATTCGTCTTGAAGCAGCAATGGCTGGGCAGGCAGTCACTGCTGACAGCGTCGTGGAGGATTAAGACATGACGGCCATCGAAACCCAGTAGTCTTTTGTTGCCCCTCTATTGGAGGAGCCCCAAGGCACAGCTCTGCAGCCAGGACAGCCTATGCAGCCATGCTTTGGCCACATCAGCACATGGCTTTGCTCCGAGCGCCTGCACCCAGAGCTAAGCTGCTGCTTTCCGTGTCAACACAGCCAGCCAGAGATCACACGATTTTCACTGCTGGCAGAGCCTGAGGAGGGATGACAACCTCCATCCAAAAATCCAGATAATTCTTAACCCACTGCAGCCACTGCAGCTGCAAACGCTTGCCCACGGTGTGAGCTCTCAGTGGAGAAAAGGATGAGCTCACCACCCTGTGCTGAAGCTAATTACCAGCCACAGCACAGATGATTCGTGACGAACACTAACTCCTGGCATAACAAGTGGCCCACCATGCACCAGGCAGTCCAGCTGGTGCAGGACCCTGGGATAAGAAAGAGCAGAACAAGCATGGAACCTGCTTCACAGAGGTCTGACCTCCGCAAAGCAGCTCCTCTGGCCCATTAAATAAATGGAGAATGACATCAAATTTAAGACGGAGGTTGCAAACCCAGTTATGTCCCAATGCTTATGTGCCAAGCCCTCTGCAATGCTCAGTTTCTCAGGGAGGGCATCCACAGAGATCAAAAACAGCACAAAGAAAATCCATCAGGAACATCTGAGAGGCACCAGATAGCTTCCACAGATGGCCACAGACCAGGCAACCACAGACCCTGGGTTCCACTGTTTGGGGCCTCAGTGATGCACCTTCCTTGGTCCGTCAGCTTTCCTGGACCCAAACTCTGTCTCCAGAGAGACTGGTGTAAATCTGCCAACCTCTGTGGAGATTCTCCAGGTTTCTGGCACAGTAACTGAAAACTGAGTCCGGCTATTTATCTGGGAATGGCTGGAAATGCCAGCATTCAAATCAATTAACTCAATATTACTTTAGGCTCAGCCTCCATGGGCACTGCCAGACACATTTCATTAGCAAGGAGAAGCTTAATATTTGCATGGATCATACTTGCCTGATGGGAATGGGCAGGAACCTGTGCTTTCACATGTTATGCAGAGTCATGTGCAATTTAGCAGTACATTAAGCAACGAGGACTGTGTTTGCTTATAAATCTATCCATCTACTGCATCAGCAACTACGTCACTGTCTGCTAGAGGCCACCCATCCTGCAGACAATGAGGCATTAAGCCTTCCAGGTAGTGTAAAACCGTCGAGTTACCAGGATGTTTTGTAACAGACATGGTTTCTACACACGTCAGTTAGTTCTGTCCATGACAGGCATGTACAGGACTTGTTAGGGTTCATCTAACCATGTCTTTTGGGTTAATGGGGTTAAATGACAGCACGTCACCAATTGCTATCTGACAGCAGGGTCGCTGCAGATAGCATTGGCAATTTAGTGTATACAACATGCCACTAATAATAAGGATTATTACAGTGCATTCAAAGTGTGAAGGTACTCACACTGCCTCCTCCTGGGATGTGTTTGATATTATCCTTTGAGCCACACCTGGATTGAACGCTGCTAAAGTCCAACTTCTTATTAACAATCTGCACCTTTGGTAGCCAGAAAAGAGTCATTGCACGTCACCAATAGCTATCTGACGGCAGGGTCGCTGCAGATAGCATCGGTGGTTTAGTGTATACAACATGCCACTTATAATAAGAACTATTACAGTGCATTGAAAGTGTGAAGGTACTCACACTGCCTCCTCCCGGGATGTGTTTGATATTATCCTTTGAGCCACACTTGGATTGAACGCTGCTAAAGTCCAGCTTCTTATTAATAATCTGCACCTTTAGTAGCCAGAAAAGAGTGTGAAAAACAACATGACCATCTGCAGCTTGACCATGCGTTATATCACTAAAACCAGGAACCTGCCTTCCAGCATCAAGAGCAAAGCAGAACCTCTGGCTTGCTGCATAGATTTGTCTACTCATGGGTTGGAAACTGAAGATGGAGGTGGGCAGGTTATACAGATTGGATATGCCTGGCTAGCAAAGCAGCCATGGTTTCCAGGCCAGAAACACTAGCAAAAAAGCCAGCTCACCCCATTTTCTTCCACTGAACAAAACAGGGAACTTGCTGGGCAGCAAACGTGCTGGAAGCCACCAGTGTTCTGAGACTCAGCTTCAGCACAGCCAGTGGAAGGAGGAAGGATAGAGCTGAGAGAAGAATGCCTGCTCAGCTCCATCTCTTGTGCAGGGCAGCACATCCCCTCTCTAGGACAGAGATACATGGCCTCATGTTTCAGCAGCTTGAGCAAACTGGGCAAACGTGTCGGGGCAGCAGGCTGGAGAGCAAGAGTTGTGTGTCCAGCACGGTCTGGGAGAGAACACCTGAGCTCTGTGCTGTGCAGGGCTCAAACTCCCTCTGCAGTTACAAAGGGAAAAAGCAAATGCTGCCAAGGATGCAGTCCCATGCCTGCAATTTTCTTAACTCCTGTATAGATGAGATGAAAGGGGCAGCACAGACCAACCCCAAAGGCAGCTGCTCTACTGCATATTCCTAACGCCATCTCAGGTGGGGGAGAGGCTGGAAATGGCTTGGTGCCACAGGGGAACCACATACCATGCTCACTTCACCCTCCAGTCCCAAAGCCTGCCTGCCTTCTCTGCCACACACAGATTTTTGTACTAATGAAGCTGTTTCCATTTAGGGCTTGTTTTCCCTATTTGGGTTTTATAAGGGCAGCTATGCTGGAGTGACCCCACACATAGGAACAGCTATTCAAGACAACACAAAGATGAAGATAGTCCCTGCTCCTTCCCCTACATGGACTGGAGTGGCTTTACAGCCCACGCAAATATAAACCAGAGGTGACTGTAGGTGAAAACCAGCAGGCACACAGGCCTCCACTCCCTCAGGAGAAAGCCTGTCTGAAGCACAACCCTCATGAGAGGGAAAGAGACACAGCATCCTGCAAGAGAGCAGCATCACATCACGCTGCACATGCAGTCCTTGGATGACAACGTCCACAAAGCTGGCTGAGCAGGGAACCCTGCCCTCCATTTCAACATGTCCCCTGCCTGCTGCTGCAAGAAAAGCTCCTCTCTATACCCTGGTCCTTTAGCATGAGAAGCACCAAGGCTGACATGTCTCCAGTGTTGTTTTCCAAGTTCACATCAACTAATCCTGCAAATCAAGACCCAGTTCTGCTAGACCAGGCTTTCCCAGAGCAGTATTCAGTGATCCAGCAACAACAGAAGTGCTCAGACAATGCAGAAATACTGGAAGAGAAGTGGCCTGGCTGACTCCTTGTGTGTGTGCCCCATGTACCTTTGCTTCCCTAGGCTGGGAGTCTGAAATCTGTGTGGAGAGCAGGCTCCAGACCCATCTTCTGGCCACCCTAAAATCAAACTTGTGGGATCAGCCCGTTCTGCTCCAGCTGCAACCATTCGGCTAAGAGCAGGCTCGTGTCCTACAAAATCCCCAGCAGAGCATCCAGCTATTCTTCCCTGCAAAGAGCAGTGAATTGTCCCAAATTCAGCTGTTCTTACTTTTTCAGTGACAACAATAAACATGTTGCCTGACAGAGAAAAAAAAAACCCTCCTAAAAGCTGGATTTAAAACAACGAGCAATTTAACCAATTTACAGTAAACGGAAGGATTCCTTCTAAAATCCCTGAAGAAGAGTGTTCTGTGGGGACAGCAGGAAAAACTTAGGCCTTGTGCTAAGCAGGCAGGAGGGCTGAGGCCGCGGGACATGGGCAGCTGGAGGGACACATGCTGCTCTATTCATGACCAATGGCCAGAGCAGCCCTGCCCAGGCTCCAGAGCCCCTCTGGATTGTAGTACAAAGCAAAATGTGCATTGTCCACTAAATCGCCAGCCCTGGCAAAAAATGCACATAAGGAAATGTAAAGCACGCTGCTATTTAAGATGGTGAAGAGAAGCCATCTCAAAGCCTCCCCCCATGCCAAAGTTGAACATTCAGAGCCACGTAGTTACCTAGTCGCACAAAATAGCATGCACCACGCTTGGGGAAGATTTGTTAGGGCTCTGTTGCATTAGCAGCTGCAGAGCAAGGTCTGCAAGGCAGCGTTCCCCTCGGGGCAGGCAAGCACAAGCACACAGAGACTCCTGACTGCACCAGCCATCAGATGTGCAGTTCTGTCATTTAAAATCTGTATAAGAGCCACCAGGCCTTCACCAGCCAAAGGAACCAGGTGCTTTCACATCTCCACCCACACAGCAAGGAGGATTTTATAAAAGCCTCAGGACATGGCCACACAGTGCAACGCAGCAGTGCAGAGAGGCTCAGATGGGTGCTGAGCAGCCAATACCACAGCTGGAGCTGTGTAACCACACACTGCTGCTCTTGGGGCTGCATGGATTAATTAGCTCACATCACTCCTTCACCCAAACTCTCCTCTGCTGGACTTACAAAATTTAACCCAACACCCTCGTTCCCAAGCACCTGGAGCACGGAGTTCACTTTGTTGCTTGTGAAACAGCCTCTCTGGGAGTGAAAAGTACTAGTGGTTGAAAGGATAATAGTGCCACCAGTTCTGGCCTTGCCACACTGCATCATATAGCAAGACAGCGCCTGATTGCAGAATGCAATCCAAAACCTTGCAACGGAGTTGGATCCAAAATCCCAACGTTCTGAAAAATGTGCCGAGCCTGGGACCCTCACAAGGAGGAGACCATCCTGTCTGCTCGCTAATGAAGAAATGGAGGCAGCATTGAAAGGACTGCTCCAGATCACACAGTATAGGATTCAGAAACACAACCCTGATCCTGCGACTCTTTAGGGCTGCAGGTCACAATTTGCTCTCCCTAACTGGACACCACAAGGGAATGTCATTCTCCTAGCAGCCAGTCCATACGTTGACCTACCACCCCATGAAAGCCACATCACAAGCTCTCTGCAGTCCTCTCTGCAGGACAGCTTTGCTGCACTAAGCCAGGCAAACAATTTCAGGACAAGCACCCAACCCAATCAACACAAAAAACTTTAAAATCAGAATCAGGCTGGAGATCAGCTGAAGCTTGGCTGCCCACTGCTGTATCTCTCGCCCCAGCTGGGCTGCTGCTGCTCCAGGGAAGGCTCTCCTCTCCCGGATGCAGTGTCAAGCACCCACTGTCCCTACAGACAGGCTCCTGGAAAGCAGAGTCCACATTTACCTTGCCACCTCCAGGCTGGTGCTTCAGGTTTTCAGTTGAGCCAATTTTGGACTTCACATTTTTCAGATCAGGCATGGGTGCGGCTGACGGCTGGATGCGGCTCTTGGCAGAAGCAGGAGATTTCGGTGGTGTGCGAACCACTGCCACCTTCTTGGGCTCCCTGGCTGGTGGGGTGGGCAGAGAGGGAGTGCGGGAACGGCTGCCTGGAGTCCCGGGGGAGCCGGGACTGCTGTAACCGCTTCTGTCTCCAGACTTTGGCTGCTCACCTGAAGTTTGCAGACAGAGGGACGCAAGCTCAGGATAAGCAATCTGGGTACACAATCCCTTCCCCACTCACTGCCTGCCTTTATAGGGTTGATCTGCCTGGTCCCAGGGCCTACCCGCTACTCCTAGTGCAGACCATCAGTAGGGGGGAGATGGCTGCACTTTCTTCTACTTCATTTCGAAGTGAAAACAGTGATTAAGGCAATTTCCTAATATCTCAGAAGGAAGATGGTCTTCATTGTCTGCACCATTAAGACTCCCCACCCGAGCATGACATTAGCATGCATGACAAATTACAGACAAAAGACACTCAAACGAAACTGCTTTTCTATTAGAAATTTGGAAGCATTTTTACAAAATTATTTTATGTAATTAAATAAGGCTGATCACTGAGCAGCTTAGAACTGTCCCCAGTTTGAAAAGAAATGGAAGAAGAAAATAAAACCCTTAAACATCACCTTTCTCAGACTTTGCTGCTGCAGGAGGTGGTTTTTTCTGCTCCTTTCTGCCTGTTTAATGAATGACAAAGATGCTTAAACATAATAAAGCTGGAAATGTAATTGATTTAAGGTTTTATGCAGCTCTGGTTAAGTATGAAAAATATATATATTCAGTGAAATGCAGCATTTTAATAGAAATTCACAATGCCTGATGCTTTCTGGGGTTTTCTTCTCTGAGAATAATGGGCTAATCTCCATTCCTGCAATCGAAGAATTGATCCTCTTGCCCCTGGTCTTTGTGAAGTATTGCCAAGAGAAAAGGAATAGATGGATTAAAAAAATGGAGGTGCCTAAATCTTCCAAATTGGAGGAAATCCCAAAGCGATAAAGCAACTGCTATCTCCTACACACTGGCAACTATATGAACAGACCAGATAAAGCAGCATCCAGAAAGGCTCACTTCAGAGGAATTGTCCCTAGCTCTGCACCCACAGCCCTGTGACAAGGCTGAGCAGCTCTGAATCACCACGCAGACCTCAGCCTGCTGGCCGTGTCCATGCTTAGCACTGTGCATGACCCCAGCCTGCACTGGGGCAAATCTGTTCACTACCCCCACATAATTGCATGGAGAGCCTGGGAGCACCACAAAAGCAGAGCCTCTAGAGTCAGAGACACCATGGGAAGGCAGCAGCACGCTGCTGTCACCATCACTTACCGGAGCTGGGAGGCGTCTTGGGGGCCGTGGGCGTCTTTGCTGGGATGCGCGTGGCATTGGTTGAGTTCCTCTGAGCCTGCCCAGCTGCAGATCGCGGCGTGGCCGTCTTCGTGCCACCTCTCATCTCCGGGCCCTGGGGACGCAAGGGGGAAAGGCTGATGTAGGGGAGATCTGCCCAGGGATGGGCTATCACCCCTCATGGATCAGAGCCACATGAGACCCTCCTGCTTCCTACCCTGACAGCCCGCAGGAGCTCCCACGGGTTTCCCCACATGCAGGCATCTGCGATGTACCCGTTCACACCCTGTCTCCCATCACAGCACCTGCCACAACCGCTGCACAGTCACTTGTGGGCTGGCAGAGTAGCTGTGCCGTTCCCATCTAAGCTCTTAGCTTCAGCTACATTATTCACCGCACACTCAGACCTGGTTAAAAAGTATGTTCAACTCCTTTGTCTGTTCTCTAAATTTCATTGTTCTGTTTCCCCTGTCCTGCTAAAATTTTGTACCGAAGATAAATAAATTCATTGACTAGACCAGAGGCTCTATTCAGGAGTACAGTGCCAGACTCCAAACACAGAGAAGCACCTCCTTTATCCTCACCTGTAATACACTATGGTAACATGTACATAATCTGTAATGGCATGTAAATAGCAATATGCTATTTATTGCCTTCTGACCCTGCAGAAAAGCCTCCCCAAATCTATTGCTTTCTAATGCTGGTCTGTTTACAAAAGCTTATGAAAAACATGCAAGTGAAAATTTACAGGCTGACTGGTCCCAAGGCAGCAGGGAACCAGAGCAGAGCCATGGCAATCCCTATCACAGTGAAACCATATCCCATTGTCCGTGACCTGAAATCTCTGCTCTTTCCCTCACCACGGGTGTATTTCTATGCCTAAAGAAACTCCAAGCTACTTTTTACATTGCAGAATAAGCCATGGATGTGTGTGCATCTCCTATTCTCTGTGTAGCACCTGGCAGATCTGGCTCCAGCACATTTCAAATGCATCTGCTGTTTACAGCCAACACACCCATAAAACATAGCATAAAGCTGCAAAAAACCAAAGAGCATGAAAGACCATAAAGGGACCTGGAAATGCCTCAGGGACACCAGGTAACACCCTGCAGCAATGAGATATTTTTGCTGTAACACAGAGCAAGAGGCCTACAGGCTGGTGAGACAGACCTGGTTGCTTCAAACACCAAAACTGGAGCCAAGTCTGGCCACGGCCACTGGAAGGTGAAGGGGAAGCACATCCCACCCTCTCCACTGAATGAGAGACTGCCCAGCCAAGTACTATCCATCAGACCTGTTGGGAATGCCTTAAGGTATTCCCCAAGGCAGCTTTGCCTCTCTCACATCTCATTTCCTTACCTTGGCTTTCGTTTCTTGCATTCCTGTACTGGCAGGTCGGGATGTGACAGAAGAGACTCGTTTAGAGGTGGAAGCAGGGCTGGAGGGTGTTTTCGAAGGGGTTGTGCTAGAGGAGGTGTGTCGTTGGGGGGGGATGGAGGGTCTATCGCCTGGGGGTTTGGCAGTGGAAGGTGAGGATTTCTTAAACATGGAAACAAAATAAAATTGGAACAAAAAAAAATCAGTATGGGAGGGAAACAAAAGGGGATCACCGACATTAAATAGGATTAGAAGGTGCAATACAGAACTGGGTGTGGGACAGGTGATGGCTGGTACTGCCCTCTCCCTGCAGCACAGAGCTGGGCAAGAGCTACAGGGCCCAGGGCACTGCCAGGGTCCCATGGCTGCACCAGCAAGTACGGGATACCTAAGCTCTGTTCCTCCCACAGGGTGCAGCAACACCCAAGCCCCTTCCTGGGGAAAGTGCCACCCTGTGACAGCCTGTCCTTGCCACTGCCCTCCACACCAGTGGCACGTTTTACCATCTGAACTGCTCTATTTACTCCCAAACTCTCTATGTGCTCCACTGGCAAAGATGGTGCAGGTACAGCAATATCAACACCAGCATTTCTGGGAGATGAATATGACCGCTCCCAGGTCTCTCAACTCCCTCGTACCTGCTTTGTCAATAATGGATCACTGGTTTTTATCTAGACGATTGCTTGCTATCATGTCAAAAGCCAGGCCAGATACAACCCTGTCAAACTTCCCTAGGGAAAGACCCAATTTCACATGGTTTGAAAACAATTATATTCCTCCCCTTTAATTTTCACCCACTAAATTGTCCATCAGCTTGTCCATTATCTCACCCAGGCCCTAGCAAGGCTAATGGCCAGCTGAACTAAACCTCCTCCAAATTAGCAGTGTAACAGATATCTTTAAACTTCTGGAATTTAACCATTATTAAACTCTTGTTCCTCACCCAGAACACAGCATCTGAAAGGCCTAGATTATTTAATTTTTTTAATTACGTCTTGCTTTTTTCACTGTTACGCTGCTTGTCCCCAATAGAGCCCAATGCACTTTTGAGTTTGCTTTTGCACTGGTTTGCCCCAGCAAAGCCAGCTGTATGCTTTCCGGTCTCAGGCTGAGAAAATGATTTCTCTAACCACTCACCCACCCCCATGAGCCACATGTTTGTTTTAGATTTGGTTCACTTCCTCGCCCTCAAAGATCACCATGGATTGCACCATCCAAACCAGGGTGAGGGAAGGAAAAATAAAACCACTCTTGAAAGACAGACGGAAGAATGGAAGATAATGGCAAGGTTTCCTAAGAGGCACAACCACCATCCAGGAGAGCAGGAGAGGGAGTCAGGAACATGCACAGCATGTAGTGAGTTGATGTTACCTCTGGTTTTGTTTTTTAGCTTACCTTGGGTTTCTTTTCCTCAGCTTCAGTCCCTTCCTTGTCTTTGCTGTCAATACGACCTGACAAATGGAAACACACAGAGTTACACTTCTTGGGACTGGTCAGCAAACTCTGGAGAGATGATAATGCCTGAGCTACAGCAACATGCATGCTGGGTGGGTGTTCCATATTCCTGCTCTCCTTTAAATTAAATACTATTCTTAGAAATATTACAAAGTCACTCATTTCTTGCAGAAATAGTTCCACATCATAAACACATTCTTTCTGGGTTAACAGATTATCCTGTGCACAGGCAACAGCGCATTAGTCATCACTGGAGCATCAGACACACGCAACAAAGTTTGCATGAGACTATTTTGCCCAGATTTGTGCTCAGTTCTAGTAGCATCTGTTCAGTTTAGGACAGAACAGCTCTCTTCAACCCCAGACACAAGTCTCCCTCTCTAAAACACCCATTGGTTCTACCAGTCATATAAATAAAAACTAAAATTGAAGAATGCCCCAATCCTAACAGCACCAGGTTGCCCATGATCTCATTTAAAGTTGTTGTTCAGTGTGTTAGCTTTGCAAAGCATTTTTATACCCGGCTGTTGTTAATTCCCATCTCTCCTGACACACCGCTTTCTGCCTCCCCAGCAGACAGTCTGCCTTTGATCTGGGTCAGACCCTGCAGGGTCTTAAGGTTTTAGCTGTTGTCCTACTTGATTTGTATCAAGCTTACAGTGACTCTGACAATATTTCAGTGTTTTGTCCCATTAGTCTAGAAGCACAACAGACTGCAGTATTGCTAATTAGATTAGAAACAGGGAGAAAGTAACGTTTGTTCTGTAAGGCACTCCTAACAAAGCCCCTTTTCCCCATCTTCAGCTAATTCCACCCTAATCTGGGAGGAAAAGCTGCTGATATTCTCCCCAGTGTTTTGGAAATCTGTCCTGGGAGGTCAGCCCTTTCCTAGTGACATGAACAGTGTTGTTAATCCAGCACTGACCCATCCCAGCAGCCACTCCCAGAGCTGCTGGATGCACTACCCTTCCCAAATTCAGTTAAACTGCAGACTGGAGCAAGGCTGGAGCTGATCAGCCACAAAGTCTCTCTGCCTTTGAAGGAAAAGATCATTAAATAATTAAAGAAATTCCTCCCATTGAATCAGAAACTGGTAGATTCTGGGCAATGTATCCCCAACCCGCCATCGTTTTCAGGCTCTGATGCACGCGATAGCAAGCCATGCCAATGCCCTGCAGCACATGTGCGAAGCTTCCCGCTGGCTTATTAGGTAGTGAACAACAAGAAATATGTTATGAGCTTTAGCTCCAATGGAAAAAGCTACATCAACAATTTCTTCATGAACCCTGCGCAGGAAAGAGCATACTCTCTCTGCTGCAAACCAGAGCAGGATTTCCAGGCTAATGGAAGCACCCAGCTTTTGTGATGCAGCACTGGGGTGAAAGGAAGAGCTTCCCCCAGGCCAGGCCCTGGACAGCCAGAGCTAAGGTACAACACGGTGAGAGACCATCGGGTTTTAACGTGTGTCCTGCTGCCCTAGCTTATTAATACAAGTCACTGCAAAACCTGCATTTGGCCACGGAGCAGGGGCCCTAGTGACACCCCTCTGACCCCTAGTAAAGGTGGAAAATAGCTCTTGGAGAAAGAAAAGGTCTGAGAGCTCCTCTGTTGGCAGGGATGCTCGTGCATTCAGCGGTGACCTCAGACCTTCACCCAAGACAGCCAAGACTGAGATTGCTGCATGAACAGGGCAGCTCCAGGGTCTGACTGCCCTTCCAGCCTAGCCTAGCCTAGAGACACACATGCTGTTAGATGCACCCAAGAGCTAGGCCTCCACACACACAGGCAGCTCCAGCAGAACACCCCAAATACAGCCATCGCGTTGGACCACCCAGGAACACATCATCCAGAACTAGGATCAGAGCAGGATGCTTTGTAAGAGCATTGGACATGCCCTGCAGTGGGCAAAGGTCCAGCTAGCTGTAGACCTTGCCTCCCACAGCAGTCAGTAGTGGACATTTAATGGAAAAGTACAAGAAACAGGAGCAATGTGGGGCCTTTTCCATGGTTAGACCTGCCATCTCACTTGTCTTTTTCCTCCTCCCTCCTCTTTAGGAAAGCCAATACAAAGAGTTATTGGACCGGACAGTGGACACATGCAAACCAGATGGCATGTGTCTTGCTGGAACAAGCTGCAGCGTGCGCCGGGTCAGACCCACTCCAACATGCCAGAACAACATCCATCCGGTCTTCGTCTTCTCTGGGAAGGTGCCAGGTGTGAGTTAAGGTGCCCACCCCACAGATCCAAGGAAATCAAAACAAAAACAGGTGAACAAAGCATGATCGGGGACACGCCAGCACCATGCAAGGGACGCAAAACCGAAGCATAAGGGTCTGGCACATATGCCAGGACAACCAGGATTAAACTAAAGAGGGAAGGACGGGGAGGGAGAAGCAGCGGCACTTTGTAGATCAGTTCACAGCAAAGGTCCAGGCCATTTCCCAAGCAGCAGGATTCGAGAGGTGGCAGCAAGCTGAAGTACTGGTTCAGGCAGCCTTGTCGTGAGCAAGCCACCGGCAATGTGAGCTCAGGGCAGGCAAACGTTGCACACACCTTTTAGGAGAGGGACACGACTGATGGCTTTATCTGCAACATGAGCATACGGTTTCTTCTTGGGCGTCCGGCGTCCTCCTGTATCCGGCACAGCCTCTTCCAAAGGAGCATCTTTGTCTTCCATGTCATCTTTTAACTCAACAGGGAGTTTGGCTGTTTCTAGCAAGGGTCCAGAATCTTCTCCCTCCCTGGGTTCAGCTTCTTTCTCGGAGATGATTTCAGAAGGCTCTGGTGGGGTGACATGTGTGTCTTCTCCCTTCAATGGCTGTCTCTTCTCCTCTTGGTCCTCTCCTGCTTTATGCGATTCAGTTTCAACAAGAACTGCCTTTCTTGGGATGTCTCTGAGGACATCTTTGGACTCGTTTTCTTCAAAGGCATATTCTTCAAGAGCTTTCTTGGCTGTTGCTGGACACGAGCCTATTTCAGCTTCTGATGAAACATGTTTTCCCACCAGGGAAAGCAAATCCTGTTCAGAAGTTTCATCAATATCACGGTCCTCATCTCTTTCCCGTCCACTAGCATCTTCTTTTAATGGAGCTCTGGTATATAAAGGAGATGGCCCATCTTTAATATGGGAGTCATCTGTGCCACCTGCTCCTGCCAACCCCTCAGTGTGCACATCACGACCTAGCTCTGTTCCCAGTGCTGGATCCACACCAATGCCTTCTCTGCCTCGATGATCCCAGAACTCATTGTTGCCTTCAGATGCTCTGGAGTCTTGGTACATATCCAGGGGTATTGGGATGGTGACCTCGATTCTGGTAGGAGCTGCCGTTGTAGCCTTCGTTTCATGCGACAGAAGAGGCTGCTGAAGAACGCCAGCTACCTGCTTTGTGGGCTCGCTTTCTCTTTTTATTGCATCTTCCACACGCTCCTGAGGGCCAGGTTGTAGCTTTGGAGAGCTTGGCTCCCCTGAAGTTCAAGGCGCAGAGTACGAAGCATGGGCAAACAATTAGCACAGGCATGTCAAATAAGTAGTCAGACACATAATGCTGAAGAGAGACTAAGGATTTCTACTATCAATCTAGAGGAAAAAAGTAAGTCCCACATCATCCCATTGAACAGACAACTCACTTCTATAGTGGCTTTTGCCTTTAAAGAAACTCTGATCCCCATAGGAATCAGGAACAGTGACAGCCACAGTGGGTGGGAGACCAGACTCCTCCCTTGACCCAGTCTTGGAGGTGGCTGCGGTATCCCAGGCATGTGCCATAAAGGCCAACATCTGCCACACCTGTGGTATATGAGCTGGTTTAGCTATAGAAGTTTTCAGAAGCCAAGAATACACCCATTTTCTAATCTACCAGCACCACTGGACCATCAGTCTGCTAGTCAGTGACCACCTCTTCTTGCCTTAAGGGCCCAAACAAAACAGGCCAGACACCCTCCCCTCCTTCACAGGCTTACAAAATCCCTACAGTCTTCTCCTCCCTTGCAGGAAATGTTCATGCAGACGTGGCACCAGTTACATCCTCCCAGAGCTCAAACCATCTCTGCTTTGTTCTCCAGATCATTTCTATCACTAATGAGCTTGGGGAAGAGCACTCCTACGTCTCCTCTATTATTGCTGTGTATTTCAACGGCCAGTGGAGCAGAGAGCCTCAGTGGAAAGGACTGTAAGTAAAAACGTGGCTGTAGCAACACAGCCACAGCAATTTTGGACTGCGCACCCACTCAGGCTAATCAGAGCTCCAGCACTGCTGCCACCACTTGGGCAGAATGTGACATTTAAAACCCAAAACTGAAGGTCTCAGAGACACAGATCTCTCTTTTTTTTTTTCTTTTTTTTTTTTTTTTTTTTGGGGGGGTGGTTGTAAAAGAGAGAATTCTGTTCTACCGCTGATCTCATGCATGACACAGTCCTTTACAATTTCACCCAACAATTGCTGCATTAAGCCATATATTCTAGTTGAGCTGGAGCTTTTCTGTTAGAAATTCATTCAACTGAAGCAAAGATGCACTGAGCAATGGAGAATTCACCCTGAACATAGGTAAATTGCTTTAAAGTCAACTGCCCTAGTAAGAATGTCCATCTTATATTATGAATTTGTCCAGCTTCAAATACTCTTTGGTCTTTTTCAGCACTGATCAGGTAAACTAAAGAGCCTAGATCAGAGCACTTCAATACTGACATTTCTATTGTTGCTTTGTCAGATTAACAAACAAGATTAAAACAAGAAAAGAAGTCAAGACTGACTCAGTCTTTTATCAGTGTTCTCCCCATTCTAAGAGAATATAATGGTTAAGTGAAACTACCACACAAAGATCTCCAAAATTGTGGTTTAAGAGAAATCTTAAATTGGCACCTACTGGCAGGTAGTATTTGAAATGTGGCATCAAGAAACACCTTTTATAACCACAGGGATTTGAAGGGTGTTTATGCAGTAGCCAGCAGACTGTCCTGGCTCATTTCTTCTGCAAACAAACAGCATGACCATTAATGACTGCTGGTGCAGAGATGTGGACAGTCAGTTCATTAGCTGTACTTCCATATTCCAGGACCTGTTGGGGGTTCTGAGACAACCCCGCAGCACAAGGTCAAGAGCTGGCAGAATGCCAGCAGACCGAAAACTACAAATCAGAAGACTCTTCTCCACCTGAGATTCCAAAGGCATTTTAACACGCTCCATCTTCACTGCAAAGATCATTTTTTCAAATCCCACAACACAAAAAAATGAAGGTAGCTAGTAACAAGATATCCAAGACTCTGTGTGTATTGATAATTGTATTTTCCTCTGAATTAAAGAGAACTATTAAAAGGAAGCAGCGCATTATCACAAGTCCACTTTCAGAGAAGTAACAATTTACATAAGAACCTAGAAATGTCAAATATAGGTTATATCAGAGCTCCAGCTAGCTGTATGTCCCCATATCTGACAGCTGAAAGATCCCAGGACAGCACAGAAAGGTCTTATTAAAAATCTGTGAGAAACAGCAACTAGAACCAGACTGAAAAGGGCAGACAGAAGAGAGAACTTCATCCCTCTCCTGCTAACAGTCTTGATTTCTTTTTTGTAGTGGCACCACCACTTTAAATACAGAAGAGTTGCCAGTCCAAGAACCACTGGACAGGCAAGCAAAGGTTTTATTTTAACTGCAGGGAGTGGACTGTACATAAACTGTGCTCATCTGTGTGTGGAAAGCAAGGACGACCTGAATTCTGCCCTGAGCTGAGAAGGCAAAGACCAATTTAATTCTTTGAAAGACATGGATGTCTGTAAATGCACTAATGCAGCCATGAAGAGGAAAGACGCTGCCCAAGCAACTGGAAGAATTTGTTACGTCTACTGCACAGAAAACTACCTTACAAAATGGGGTTTAAGTAAGATTTTAAACAGCGCAACAGATTAGCGCTGTGGTGTATTAGTGCTAGCAAGACAGCAATATCAAAGTGAGTTTGAACCCATAAGTCTGCCCCATTGGGCACAGAATTAAGCTAGCACTGGGTGCTTTGGGAAAATCCCATCCTTAAGTTTTCCACCAAGTCTGAACTGAGCAGAGTCAAGAGAGGCTTTCCAGCTAGCCAAGAGGTCCCTGGATAATTTCTTGGCTCATCTGAGCAGACGCACAATTAATGCTCTATAAACGCTCACTGCCCACCATGCCTGGCTTTGTCAGTCACATTCCCTAAGACTGGGATGAGAAAAAACACCCTTAAAAGCAGGGCATCAGTGAGTAGGTTTGAGACATGTTTTACGTTAGAAAGAGACACAGTAATTAGAGTTAAACAATTCACTTATTTCATGTGTGACATGCAGGGCCCAAAACTGACTCTGTTCAATGCTGAGCAGTTCCTCCTGGCTAACTCCACCATTCTGGCTCTGTTTATTACCTTTTCTAGCCTGGAGGATGCCCTGTTTTCCAACTGGACAAACAAGCATCAGGGCTTCAGCCATCTGAGAGAGAAATTTGGTGCATGAAAAGCTGCAGTTCCCCAAAATGAGTATGTTGGAACACTCAAAGCATGTATGACCTTCCCCTGTCAGAGAGAACTGCACAACTGCTTGTACAGTGCGGAGCATTTGCATTACAGAAGAAAATTCCCAAGCCACTAGCAACCAGCCACACATGTGTGCAGCAATAACTGGACCCCAGTGAGAGATGATTCACTAACCTTGAGCAGCATCTCCTGCAGCGTGGTCCTCCAGGTTGGGTGTGGCTCCTATGCCTGCCTCTTCAGCTGGTCCCAGTTCAGAGAAAGAACGGGAAAAACATGATCAAAACAAGAATTAAGTTGCAGCATGCATCTGGAGAATTTATTTACCTCCCTGCTGATTCTGCCCATCAGCACTGTATTATAAGCAGGGCAGTATCAGAAAGGCAATCAACCCACACCGACGATGGTTCTAGGTGGTTCTATTCAGCCTGTGCTGTACCAGGCTGGAGACCACTTCACCAACTCACACATCCTGAGTAGCAGGTTAGTACAAGCTCCTTCAGGCAGAGGTGCAGAAAACAGGCTGTTAAGGAGCAGGGAAACTTGTGGATTTATATCCCCTCTTCTACCCCCACCTAGTGTTTACATTGCCAGCAGCACTCACATGCATGTCTCTTACCTGAGCCCCACCTTCTTGGTGTCTACTACCTAGCTTATTGTAACGAACTCTGCCAAGACTATTTAACACCAGTAAATCTGAGTCTGATATAAATCTGACACTTCAGGAATACTGGTACATTAGAGAAGTGCAACGTTCTTCACAGCAATGATGGTTTGTCCCTATCAGATTTTTTTCAATTTATTGTATGACTACTTTCAAACCGGCTTAATTAATTATATTTGTATGTCACAGTTCTACTATCTAGGACTTTCTCTGTTTTTCCCACTTTTTTTCCAAACAGTTCAGGACACACTGCTTCTTCCTGGCTCCCTGGTACAGTCAGATCTTGATCCAGAGACTGCGCATCCTTGCTAGCAGGCGAGGAGGAAACACTCTGCGTTTCAGCCCAGGGCTCCACCAGCAGCCTGGGTGGCAGATGCAGGATAGGCAATCTGGCTGCCAGAGGGAGTGTGCTGTGGGTTTGTTTCAGTGTTCAGCATTGGCAGAAGCCCATTTCCACCCATTACCTTTCTCAGGTCCAGCCTGATGCTTCCAGGAAAATCCAGTGGCTACCGCACAGGGGACACATACTCATTTTTCACATACAGACCTGACTCTCCCAGGAGCTCCTGCCCTCTTGCACACACACAGCACTGCTGCAGCTCACTCCCTTCTTACTCTGCCTCTGAAAGACCCCCATCCCTCCCTGGAAAACCAGGCCCAGGTGCAGTGATTCCCCACAGAGCGTTCAGGCTGAATTAGCCACTTCACTTCCTCTGCGCTATCCTTAAAACGTGCCGGCAGCCACAGAACTGCTGCAGTGGCCTGGTTTTCACCTGCTGCTTCAAAGACAACCGCATGGGCTGGGCTGAGCGAGAGCACCAGTGAGACAAGCAGCAAGGTCCTGTGGTGACCGCCTTGCCTTGCCAGCAAAGCGGGGCTGCTGGCAGAGGGGCAGAGATGATCAGGATCTGCAGGTAAGCGCTTAGCCTGGAGATGGGAGGTGAAGCCACCACAGAGACACCAGATAGAAAGACTGTCAGATGCGGAGCTGAGAAAGAGAGAAGAAAAGGCTGCGAGTTTCCCTCAGGATGGGGAAGGCAAGAGGACAATTGTAAGCTAGGAATTATTTCTGCAGGCCGTGGAGAAGAAAGAAGCACACATCAGGAGCAAAGCATGCCTGCGAGAGGTTTTGCAGTGTTATTGTTACGCACTAACCAGTCCAGCTCTCTGCTCTGTCTGCATCAAGAGATGAAACTGCACCTTGGTCTCCCTCACCTGTGGTTCCTTCTGGGATCTCCCCGTGCTGTTCGACACCACCCTGATCCTCGTGGTCTCCTTCCTCCACTAAAGGTGCTGTGGCATCTGAAAAACAATGCAGCTTTCACATAGCCATTGAGTGGCAAAACCCTGTGGAGGCCAGGACATGCCTGAAGAACTTTTTTCTCAGAAAAGCACCCGACTCCCTCCCTTGAGCCAGTGCTTGTGGAGGGAGACAACCGAGCATGACATAGCAAAGACAGTATTGCAGGGACACCATGAGGTGTCCCCTGTGCCACACAAACCACACATCTCCAGGATACTCCTTATGCAGCTGAAGGCTTTACCATAAACACTGTCTGAAAATGCACAGCTAACGACAGCCACTAGTGCCTGATCTGCATGCACAGCAGTGCTATCTGCATGGGGACATCATTGGCCTGGAGCAGGAAAGAACAGCTCCCATCAGATACCTTCATAAACCATCTGAGCACTGCAACTGCATTGCACTCTGGGCAGCTCTGAGACAGATAGATACCTGGCTCCATCTACCAGAGGGATGTCTGCTCATCATGACAGTCTTGATCCAACAGGAAAGAGGGACAATATCCCCTTCTGCACCAGCCAGGTTTTACATACTGATTTCTTGAGCCACATACACAGGAATTGAGTTGCTTCACAGATGATCCATCAGCCCACACCTCCAGCGGGACAGGGCTGAAACTGGTCAGCATCTCTGTCCACCTTTCTTTTAGATATTCAAATGCCTATCCCCCCTTTATCTTTTAGATCAATTCAAACTAATGCCTTTACCTGAAGTCTCCAAGAGGCAGATACTTGGGATTAAAGCAGCCAGAGGAACACAAAGAGTGCAGTTAATTAAAACGGTGAACAAGTCTCTCTAGACCACTTTGGAATTAGATTCTTTCTACACGTGGCATTCAGATAACACTCTGGAGCAGCACAGACATGCCGAGTCCTACCGATATGACCTTTACGTCAGCACAAAGTTTTGTTTTGTGTATAGACTCTCCCCATCTCATCACTCCAGCATGAATCATGCTGTACTAATGAACATGTAAGTGCAGAGGGGGCAAAAAAAGAGCTATGAGGTACAGCTAACTCCAAAAGGGAACACAGCAACCAGGATGTGCTGTTGGTATCCTGGGGGAGCACAACAATGCAAACTTCTGGCCCTGGGAGCACACAACATGGGATTGCTCCCAGCTGCGCTGAACTAATGGGAGCTCGCGGTCACTGTGTAAAAAGCCTTCAGGAAACAAACTGCAAACAACTTCCTGAACTATAATAAACACTTCACCTTCTCTTGCCTTTCAACCCACTCTCCACCTTTAAAGCTCATTATCTCATTCTGCAGAGTGGCAAACATCACTTGTGATGGGACTAATGAAGAGCATTTGTCCAAGAGTGCAGACACTCCTCCTGAGAAACCCCACCAGAACACAGCACGTTGAGTCTTTCGGCATGGTTTATCACGACCCCATCCATCATGGTTTCAAAGCAGTAAGACAAAGAGCTCCCACCTTCCGTAGTTGGGGTGCTCTTAGCGTCAGATGTTTCAGAAACAGGCTCATCCGATCCATCATCGACTGGTATCTGAAGGGGATAGCCTGGAAAACATTCAAATACTTAGAACAAGTCCTTGGCTATGAATTATGGCCTGTGCATTATGAACTCTGATTGCCCAGAGCCACAGCAGCAAGAAACTGTAACTGGAGAGTATAAAACACCTGAACTAATAAGCAAGCGAAGCGTGAAAATGCCAACCAAAAGCACCAGTGTCATCACCAAAAGGAACAAACGGAAACCCATCAGCAAAAGAAAAGCCCAGTGAACCAGACAGCTAGAAACAGCAAAGCATGGCACAAGCAGGAAAGGAGATCTTAGCAACGTAAGCAGAAAAGATGTACAACTTCGGAGTCACTGTTGTCCTCTCTGCCATTTTTGGAGCCGTTAGCCTCCCTCCCAGAGCAGGCTGCTGAACACTTCCACGATGTGTTAATTCTCATAATTGCAAACCAGCAAGTCTTTGTAAAGGGCTTGGCGTAGCACATAATGTACTCTGCGAAGACTTGGTTGCAAAAGTCATCTTTAGGAAGAGCAGGGCAAGAGGCACAAGTCTCCTCTCTGCAAGGAGTCTGGGCAAATAAAACAAGGAGAACTGGAGAAAATGACTTGGAAAAGAAGATTCAAACTAGCACAAGCAAAATCCCTGGGAACCTGTGATGTGCAAAGCTGAGGCTACAAGCTTAGAGGAGCTACCGGACTGAAATGCATTACAGAACCCCGGATGAATGGATGCTATGGATTCTCCCCAGGACAGAGGCAATCCATTTATCTGGTGTAAGGTGTGTCCAAAGCACCTCAAGAAAAGAAAAGTAAGATGAAGTTTATATGGATATAGCTGGGAGTGAGTCCCACCAGGTTTGCTGGCATTATGTGGGTTTCCAAGTTCAATTGTGGAGCATGGTGAAATGAAAAAGGAAAGGCTTCTTGAGAAATGCAGGTCTGAAATATGGGGCAAAAGACTCTTGCATGGCCCCCACTCCCAGAGCTCTCTGTTCAGTTCCCCCCATCTCCCTGTGCAGGTGAGAAAAGCAGGCAGCAAGCAGCATCCTTGAGCTGTCTCTCCAAATAAAAGCAGTGCTGTACTTTTATAGCAAACTAAGGAGCAAACACAGAAACACATATTTGCAAAGCTGCAGCAATAAGATCATCACTAGTCTGGATACTAGGGGTTGTTCTGCTCTTGCTGGGCAATGATATTTAACAGCAGCATTCTCCTATGACTGTGAACATCAGAAAATCTTGTGGGCTACCCACTGTCCACTGGCTGCAGCCAACTGATCCACGGTAACCTTCCAGACACACATACCTTCTCCTCCTGGCCATCCCCAAGGACCCCTCGCCCCCCTCGCACGCTGGGCCTGCTCTCCCCACTTAGGTCATTCTCTCGGCAGTGGGCAAGGCAGGTGCTTTACACCATCTCCTCCTGGAGGTGCTCACCTGATGGGATGTGCTTCTCCTGGCCAGCTGCGTGATCTTCCATCATGGTGACGTCCTGACGCTGCTCCGCCATCTCTCAGCAAAGTTACCTAAAGAGGAGAGTAAAAACAAACAGCCATTAGGCAAAACCTGACACAACACACCTTCATCTGGAGCCCAGTTGGTGTGCTCCCATATACTGCTCCACGAGACAATTTTGGTTTGTCAGCCAAATTCTAGGAGCATTAAACATCCTATTGCAAGCCATCAGCCAACAACAGCCAACCATCTTTTCAGCCACTGTAAGAAGATATCTACTTTGTTCCCTTTTCCTGATGAGCCCTGAAATTACACCATTGTGCTCAGGGAAGGTCACAGCTCAAGATACATGTTACCTACTGGGTTTCACACCAGTGCTGAAATACTCCCCAGAGAATCTAATGCTAGTGCCTCCAAATCCACCAGGAGCATGTTTTGTCTGCAGTCGTCAAATAGAGGAAGACGCAGGAAGGGAGTGCTAACATGCCAAATTGGGATCTAAAAGGGCTGCCCCAGCCAGACAACACGCTTCAGCAGAGCTGCACCAAGCTCTCAGCAGGTCATGGCAATCCACACTCAAGAGGGCAGAAAAAATTCACCTATGGGCATGAGCCAAAAGGAAAACATGGATTTTGCATAAAGGACATATAAAGGAGCAAATGTTCCTTGTGAACAAAGGGAAAGTCTAATCATTCCTGCACAAGCAAAAGCATGTGCCAGTCACTGCATCCATCACAGTAAGGATATAGGCAACTTCTTCCCAGCTGCAACATCAAAATTCCACAGGTATTTATGATGTCCCAAGTAAAATGATCATCCTGGTGCACACAGGACACTGCTCGGCCACCATTTTGTCACAGGTGATCACTGGGAGCAGCATGCTTAGTGCAGACGTACTTCTGCTGCATGCTCCAAACTCTGCATTTGCCAGTTTAATCAGTCTCTCAATAGAAGTGTCTGCTGGCAAGGTGTGATGCTGCTGCAGGAAAGGATGCCTTCTATCCCTGTGGATACACCCAGCAGGGATACACAGCTATAATGATACACTGATCATCGTAAGAGCAATCCAGAAGTGACATACAGGGGTAAACCAGGACTCTCCAGAGATGGATTTGGACCAGGCACTCTTAGAGAAGAGGGTCTCACTTGGTTGTGGGTCTGAGAGGACAGCACAACAGCTGCTTAACCCTGAATCCTTCTTGCAGCACTCAGAAAACCAACACCGTGGTATAGAGCAAGGCGCAGTAAATAGGTCTGGACACTGGAGTGGAAGTAGAAAGCAGCTAAAATTCAGATTTATTTTTCCAGTGTGCATCCATGTAAAAGGAAATGAAGTCGCCAACAAACTATCCACTTCTGTGAAGCAGGGACTGTGTTTCTCCTTATTCTCCATGCTGATTGGACAGACATTGCTTTTAGTTGACTTCCTAATAGCTGATATAATTACAGCCATTGACAGTGATTAATAACCAGCTATTAGTGTAATCGCACGTTTTCCATGACCATTAGGAGCAAATGAATCCAGCAATGAAGCTCAGGTTACCAGCAGTAAGGAAGCAAACTCACGTGGTTTTGTTTGCTGGCAATAAATTAACTGGATATATGGAACTATGCAAGAGAAACTCCAGTGCTAGTAACCAGATCTCTCACCCAGTTTTTTTTAAGCCTTAGCAAGTGACTATGCAATTTAATTTCTGCCTTAGACAGCTACAAAGCCATCTGACAGAACTATACCAAGTAAGTTTGAGAACTTGCCCTGAAAGGAAATCACCCATAAAAATTGAAGTATAAAATAGGAAAGAATTAAGTACCTAATTTTTGCCCCCAAAAATGGTGGGCCCTAATTATTTGGACATATGGATGTCCTCCTCCCAGAGCTCAAAGGATCATATTGATTATATCCTGGTCTCATCTGGCCACCGCTTGATACTATTTACAGGTCTACTTAGCACTGAAATACTAAAATATAATGTTAACCTAGTGTACAGGCCACAAAAGCAACTTGGGCATGAACATGAGTGTAAAATGACACACAAATGCGCTGCTCGTGTGTGTGTACGCACATGTACAGAAGAGTCACCTCTCTTGCCCCACATGCACACCTGGGACTGAGTACAGCAGTTCTTCCCATGCACTGCCCTGTCTGTTGGTAGGAAAACATGGACGGGAGAAGCAGTTCCTACCCCACTCACAATTAGTGATCCCTAACAGTCCTCTGAGCCCAGCTCAGTTCACTAAACATCTGTAGATCTTAACATCTTTGCTTCCCAACTGCAGACCCAGAGGCAAACCACTCACAAATCTGCTGCGCTAGATTTAAATGAGGCTTACTGTTTCCTTATTCTGCCTCCTTTTCTCTCTTCCTCCCACCTGTTTTTTGGAGAAGAGCAGTTAGTGTCTCCCCCAATCTCCCTGGAAAGATACATTTAGTCCTTTCTTGCCTCTGGACAAGAATTTCCTGGGACACCATGGAGAGAGGACTCCTAGCTTGACAGCTAGTGAGCTCGCATACCCCACTGGAGGCTCATCTGCTGGCTCCATGGACAGCATCTGACACAGCCAAAGATCTTCCACTTTTCATCTGAATAGAGCATTTGGCATCTGTGCAACCCTGGCACAGCAGCAGCGAGCCATGATTCAGCAAAGGCCGGTGGATCTGCTGGCGGGCACGCGGGGCCGCCTGGCCGCAGGGCTGACTGTGGCCCCGCTTCCCACTGATCTGCCAGTGCCAGGGCTTTTCAGCACAAAGAAACGGACGGGTGTTTTTCAGAGAAGCTGACGATCTTGCTATCTGTCGGAGCTTTGCAAGAAGGCCTTTAACACTCTCCTGCTCACAGCTGAGCAGAGACAGCTCCCATTCCCACTGAGCTCCACGCATGGCAGGATAAAGCCGTCTCAGAGCTAAAGGACTGGAGATGGGCTCGGGAGGATGTAGACATTAATTTTTCAGAGACAAGACAGAGCGAGCAGCCTTTTCTGTTACAAGATAAAAAGCACGACCAAAAGCCACAAAGATCCATCAAAAAACCACTCAATGGGACCCTGACAGCACCTGAAACCTGGCTGCAGCTTACAAAACACCCTGGACACTCATTCATTTGGGGGCTAATGCCTGGTTTGCTAGGGTGAGCAGAAGCATCTCCCAGCAGATGAAGCACAGTGTCCTCTCACTGTGTCTGCAGCACAGCAGGCAGAGAAGCAGAGCGACTCTGTGCCTGAGCCACTGAGTGCGGCAGTCAGTGGTGGAGAAGAACAAAAACTCCTCAAACTGGTGCAAGCCAAGGGGCAGGGCGGGGGATCCAGCTCCCACATGGTTCCCACAGCATCTTGCTTTTAGCTGAAGAAATGCCCACTCAACAGATGCCTTTCTCACAAGCGCTGCCCCTCCCGTGTGGCTCGGAAAGCATTTCCTACAGCCTGCCCTCCGAGGCCTGGCAGAGCTGAGATCTAAACCCATTACAATAAGGCTGATGAAATTTCATCAGCACCAGATAAGCAAATAAATAACATTAAGCACACAAAGCGATTCAATGGGTAAGTACGAGTGAGCCGCCACCACCATTATCTCTAAGCTGCAAAGCTCTCCCAGCAGAATTTGAAATACACGGGCCATATAATCATACAGTCCTATTCACCAGGAACATCATCTATAAAGACATTTTATGCCTCTCCAATGGCTGCTGAACTTCATTCTCTCCCTCCTCCCTCTTCATCCATTGTAGATGTCAGCTAAAAGCATTGCTCACTCAAAACTGTACTGATGATGCACACGGTTTTGGGACAGATCTGTCCTGTTGAAACCAAGAAGCAAAACTGAATTGCCTATATGCAAACCCCTTCTTATTCTAGAGGGGAAGTCTCAGCTTTGCTTGGGTTTTCACTCAGGTAGTAAATTCTTATGACTAAAGAGAATTTAAATCTTTTTAAAACTGAATATTTTACATTAGACTTTTTAAACAAATATGGTCTGAAAATTGTGCATTTGAAAACCTACTTTGAATTTTGAAAAACGCCTATAATGATAATCCTCTTTGTTTTTCAAATGGGGAAGGGGAAAACCCTCTTGGGGAAAAACGTAACATTAAGGGGAAAAATATTCTAAAAACTGTAAAACCAGCCCCACCTTGAAGCAATGGTTCAGTAATGAATAATTACACCAAGGATAGCTGCACAGAGATAAACTTCAGCAGCACCCTCTGCACAACAGATAAAGCACAAACCCTCCTAAGAATCTTATCCATTTCCAACAGAACTATTCTTGTTAACCAGGGACACTATCTAAAAAGCAACAGCCTATTCCATAATTAACAGCTCCTCCAAACCTCACATTTTTCAAACCCACAGCCCACCTTTCAAGAGAAGACACGTATCAAGCAGTCATTTTGAGCTGTGCGACAAGGTACATGAGGAGGCAAGTAGGAGAGCAAAGTTTTTGTTGCCGGGAGCAGGAGAAACAGGCTGATTTCTGGCAGTGTAGGCTCAGCATTTCATGCCTGAACCAGGCCCCAGAACAGTCCAAGTAGGCCTGTGTTGTACAAAATGTTAGAGGCTAAAAGCCAAAATAGCAATTTACACCCCAAAGAGGCCAAAGTATGCAGGACCACATATCCAGTAAGGAAAAGCCTTAAGTGAAATGATGCAAACCTTTAACAGCCATCGACAGGACTGAAGTTCAGGTCAGGAAGTGAAAGCTATTAGTCAGCTCAAGGTCCACAAAGATGAAAAAAATATAATTTTACTTGTGGAGTTTGGCAAGGATACTGAAAGCAACATCACTCCTCTCACAGGAGGTTGCAGAGACCTGACAGTAATGCCTATCAGCTCTATGTGATGGTTCCCACACTGCCTGCAAAACCACACACTGCCTTTTGTCCAACACCCACAAAGGTCTCTGTGCCAGCCTGCGGCCAGCCTGACCTTGCTTTATGTGCAAGATGCAATG
This sequence comes from Haliaeetus albicilla, assembly GCF_947461875.1. NCBI lineage: Eukaryota > Metazoa > Chordata > Aves > Accipitriformes > Accipitridae > Haliaeetus > Haliaeetus albicilla. The sequence goes on along the minus strand of NC_091489.1, from coordinate 3,776,122 downwards.
ATCATGAGTCAAGACACCAGAGCCACATCCCTGACACCATCCTGCATTCATGCCCAGGAGAACTGAGCCAGAAATGAAAGCACTGCTCTTCCTCCACTGCCTATTCTGCAAATTTATTTTCTAAATAGCTCATTAGGCTTGAAGGCATCAATAAAAGATCTTGGTCTGGTCTGTCAGCAGAAGTAAAATCTACTAGAGCACAGCTGGGGTGGCACTGTTTCGAGTAAAGCCAACTGCTCAATTCATGGCAACCTCCCACCCCAGCACAACCCACACACATGAAAACTGGTCCAAATGAAACAACTGCTGCATCCTTCCTCCAAGAGGAACTGTTAACAACGGCTGCAAATACTATTTCATAAAGAGGGAAGGAGAACAGGGAAGGCCTATGCAAACCAGAAGAAAGAAAATTAAATCAAGAAATGAACAAAATACATGAGAAGTTCCTGGCTAGAACACATTTAAGCCCCGTTTATAGGGCATAAACCAGTACCTGTTGGAAAGAAATTTCTCCCGTAAAGCAGCATGTTTTGCCTGCCTGGTGAACCCTCTGTGCTGCAGACCATGAGGCCACATGGCACTACACAACCCCATGCCCAGTCTGCAGCAGCAATTCCTGTACAGCCAGCAAACAGGCACCCCAGACATCTTTCTGGAGCGCAGTCAGGACACATCACTACCAGCACAAAGACACAGCAGAGCCCTCATTCTGCTGCCGTTCAGGCTAACCACCAGCAAAACACGCACAAAGCCTCCAGCACTCTCTGCCTGGGAAGATTTAGATCCCAAATTAATTCAGCCAGCCCAAAGTCTTAATCCCTTGGCAAAGGGTTTCTCCGCAATGAAAGGTAAATAAAACCAGGGCTGAAAACAACATACCCTATTGAGAGTGGCCCAGTGGCGGAGGGGGAAGAAAGCAGATGCCAGGGACCACACAGCTGTGCTTCGGTGGTGCTCAGCCTTGCGTAATCTGTGCCAGACGACATCATTAGCACTGTCACAAAGGAGCACGAAAATGCATCCCTGCAACCCTTCTGGTGCCAGGAGATGAGTGCTCCCACGATGCCCATCCAAGGAAAGTGGGTCAGCAGCTGCACCCCACTCACCCGTGGGCCCAGCAACACACAGGGCTACAACCGCAGCCCAAGGATCACCAGGACACCATCCAACAGCCGCCGTTCCTGAACAGCCGCGGGATTATCCCCAATCACATAGGAAGAGGTAGAGTCTCAACCTGCAGCAATTCAAACTGCACAGCTCCAGGGATCACGAGTCTGGGAACTAATGGCTCAATTTACATACGCACAAATCCCAAAATAAACTAGGCGTTGGCAGATCTGTTTGCGGCTGGGTGCGGGGGTTACTAGCCACACATTGGTAAGAAAACAGAGGAATGAGAAATTTCAGCAGAAGGTGAGTGCAATGCTTTGAGAGAACCTGGCTAGATGTGCGCACACTTGTACTCATCACTAGGTCCAACCAAGCAGCTCCATCTTTCACACCAGCCACAAAATGTCCAAGCAATCACCCAGCTAATTTCCAGATACAGGCAGAGTAAAGCCTCTTGGCTATTGTGTCTTGTGCTCAACCACAGCAGTGTCTTCCTTCTCCATTATTTAATCAGTAAGGTTAGTAAGCACCCACTCTTGTTACTTGAAAATGAAAATTCAACAAACATGAGCTATCTAAGTGTTACCTCTGAAAGGTGATCAAACACAAACAGGGTTTTAAAAAAAGCATCATTCCATCTGAATTACTTAATTAAAATGGAGTGACAGCCCCATGAAATAACATCAGCCAGAAAGGCTGTTCATAATTCATAAGCAACTTTCTTTTCATCTCCTTTGTGTACTTCTCCAAGTACTGTTTTTCCGAGAAGCTGACAGAGGAAGGAATATGGACAGTGATCTCATTAATCACAAGCACTGCCTAATATGCAGTGAGCTGAGAAATTACATGCAGTTTCAAGTTATCTAGTCAAGAGGCTAGAAAAACTTCCTTCAGGTTCACAGACAGACGAACACCTCTTAGAACAATAGGAGGGAGTTGCAAAAGAAACGGTCTCAAAAATGCATCTTTCTTCTTTGTTTTTTCCACATTTTTTCCATATTATAGTTTAAGTGACTCCTTGGGGGCCTGGAACTTTTGACACCTTTCTCTGGGGGCTGGACACCTCCCATGCAGACATGAGATGGGTTTGGGTTCACAGCAGAACAGCTTTGAGGTACAGGAGCCTCGTCACAGCAAGGGAGGTCACGCTGGCTTCATGCATACCCATTTGGGACCTGAAGGTTACTGAGACCAGGCAATAAACAACTCCCACACCAGCTAATGACATATTACCAAGTCTGGGAAGGAGCTGGGGAAAGGTGAGGGTGGTAACAGGGCAAGGAAGCCCCAACCAGTGAGATGCCATGATTCTGTACAAACAGCATCAAAAGGGAATAGAAAAGCAGGGTTCAAAGACACAAGAGCTCAGGCAACTGTCAGTAAATAGCTCTTAAAAATCTAACCTCTCCACAGCCAAGAGCTCTGCAAGGTAAATGCTGGGGTTACCAGCTGGCAAAGGTCTCCAGGGCACACTCGTGGCTAGAGAAAAGCCAAGGGATACTCACGTGCTGACAAGTTCCTCAGTGTTGCTGAGAATTAAACTAACAGAATTTGCCATCCCAAATCAGCTTAGGCCCAGTTCAGCAGCTGCCTCCAAGCAGGGTGGCAATTAGGAGACCAGATTATCCAGGCACACAACTCCAGCTCACAGCCTGAGCTGCAAGAGTAGCTGGACTCAGGAGATGGGAAATGGTTTTATCTCCATGTCTCTTCTCTGCCCAAGTAAAAGGGCACCACAAATGTGGCCTCTTCAAGGAACAGGAATATGCTGGGAATTGCTCGAGGGAACATACACAAGTGTTTTGCAGCGTAGGAATATTAACCCTAAATCTTGCATCAATTGCTAATGACAGAAGCACAAGGCGGTTTACCAAAGACATCATTATTCCCATCTTCCCTGCAAGGGGGATAGAGGTGAAAAGGCTTGTCATGGAGGAGGCTGGGGAAAAACCAGAGTGGAAGCCAGGCTCTCACAGACACCATAACATGCATGCTCCCAGGTGCACTGCTGCCCTTCAGGTAGGACTCTCTGGAGCAGCACTGCAGTAGAGAAACCAGAGCTACGGGAACATAAAGGCAGCAAGGCTCCACTTTTCACCTCATCCAAAACCCAAGCACCTCTGTGTCAACCTGCAGCATCTACTACTCCTATTAGTATCTTCCTTCCTCGATCTTTTACCCCTTCTTACCTTTCTTTTTCACTTTTTGTCTAGCTTATCTGCCCAAATCAAAACCAACCTTTTGCAACACTGCTACAGCAGGCCCCCCGCCCCAGCTTTCTCTGTGAGCTTACATGAGGGCATTCAAGGGCGACCGCTGCCCAGGGAGGTGTCAGCCCTCTGGATCACCCTTCTCATTCCATGCTATGATGCAAAGATCAGGCTGTCTCTAAGTCCACTAACTTTAGCTAGATTAAAGCTCTGATCAGAGTGGCTTACACGGCAGCAAAAAAGGAAGCAACAGTAGTTTTAAAGCTTGCCCTGTCTGTTCAGCAGGCTCTTTGAGAATAGAAGTAAGAGAAGCCTCTTTGGCAGGGATTTACTAGGCTACCTTCGGATTTCTTCCCAGCCCCCTGCTAGAGTATCTTGCAGTCATGCATTTCACAGAGCTATGAGATGGTCTCTGGGAGGATAAATTCTTCCTCCCCCAAAATCCTGCTTGCTTGGGAAGCCTTTAAGCAGTTGAACATGTAGAGCGGATCAAAGAGAAGGCAGGAGATCTTATTTACCAGCTAATTCTCTTTGACTCTTCCCATCCCAGGTTCAGCCCAACCTGCTGAAAATCAGAGCATCTTCCCTGCTGCTGCGGGTTTTAAGGCGGGCTCACCAGCATTCAGGCTTGTACCAGTCATTATTCACTTAACAGAAAATGGTGAAAGCCTAATATTTCCCCTGCACTGCCTTTCAAGGGCTGGGCTGCATGCTGAGATGCGGCTGAACAGCTATGCATGGCAGTATGGCAAAGTCCTCGGCCAGTCTCACCGGTTGCTGGGAGGAGCTGCTCCCCCAGCCTGCCCGCTGCCACAGAAAAGAATCCATCAGGGAAGGAAACACAAGTCAATGTGTTCTTAGCATGTTACCTTCCAGCAATAGCAGAAAAGTAATGTTTATGTGTGCCTGGATGGGAAGAGGGAAAGAGGAAAGAAAAGTTCCCAAAAATGCCACTGGAGTCTTAATGAATTAGGACAGTTGACAGCACGACAGCGTTCTGCCCCATCAAAAGTCTCCTTTACCTTGGCTGGCAAGTTACACCATGAGGAGGAAGAAATTGCTTTCCTGAGAGGTTGCACTGCCTGAAGAAAGAAAAACAGACATCCATCCCCACTAACTGATGGCTGCTGCACTCCCCTCTGTCACTCACGTCAAACAGTTATAAAGGATGTTCCCATGATAAGCAGTAAAGGAAGGTCCCTTTCACACAGCAGTCAGTGGGAAAAGGAACCTGGCAGGGCTCATCTGGTCTGTGGACGCTTGCAATATACCACAAGCAGGACTATTAGTGTGGCCAGCAGTTTCTCATGGTTATCACAATTTTCTTCATTAATATGAGGTCAGAAACAAACTGACAGGACTTATTTCATGCTCCAGTGGGTACCACAACACATCCCAGGGCAGGGAAAGGCTGATAGATAAAGGACCACCCCCATTTCCCTGAACACAGCCAATTTGGGAGGATACTGAGCAGTGTCACACCCTTCTTAGGTTCCCAGACCGACCTCCTGAAATGCAATTCAGTTAATCAAAGAGCTGAGAAATACCCCAAAACTCTCTATTAGCCAGCTAGACACCAAACACCCTCAAACAGGAGGGTGAATATACCCATGCTGGCTGATGAGACGGCGTGGGGCTGGGCTCTCAGACAGGCACTCGCTCCACCTAGTAGGTGTGCAACATGATCAACCGAAGTGCCAGATGAAGGTATTTCTAGCAGGTTAGTGAACAGCGATTCCTTGAATGCAGCTTTGCTGTTCATCTGCACGTGAGCTCTCCAGCACCGTCTCCATTTTACAACCTACTGCTTTGCAGCACAGCAGTGTGCTGTAGGACCCAGCAGAGACGACTGCCAGTGCAAGAACCAAAGCTCTGCTAATTTCCTTTCTCCGCAGGCTTTTGTAGTGGCACACGCACAACAGCATCCATTTGGTGCACCAGAGCCACAGGCTATAGAAATGTCTGAAACCTGGTGTAAACATGGGATCAAATACAAGCCCTGAGCCATCTGCAGAGTGCACACACCATCAGCACACTCTGCATTGAAGTTTAAGTTAAATTCTGCACTTAAGTGCAAAAATTGCAGAGTCCACTGCAAGGAAAGAAACCCCTTGCAGTACTCTGCTGCCTTCCTGCCAGCCCCACGAATCTTTTCTTTCTTTGCTGCAGGAGAAAACAGCCACCTTTGCTGCAGTGCACAGAGCCAGGGCCCCCAGGGACAAACAAGCAGGATTAAGCCTTCCTGTGCTGGGAAGGGCCACATCCTACATTCTCCAGGAGCTGCTCTAGCCAGCTGGCCTCAGTGCAAGCCGTGAGCCGGCTGCACACCAGTTTCCTTCCCCTACCTCTCTATGCACAAATGCAGATGATGATGCTGTGTTTGATGCTAGGCTCAAATGATGCTGACACTGAGAAGATCGATGTGCAACCAGAAGCCTCATAAATTAAGAGAATTTTATGAGAAGAAAACTTCACTTACACCTGCAAATGGACTTGAAGATTTGGGTACTTTGTATCACCTTCCACCTTAACCAAGCCAGTAACATGTGTACATGTGGTGCAGCACCACAGGAAGGGCCCAAAATACGTGGTAAAAAAAGTAGATACCTTGCCGTCAGAGCAGCAATGTTTTGATTGTGGAAAGATCCAAAGAGCGAGGCCCCTACCTCAAAACTGGGCAAAGCCAGGCTGCAATTCCACAAGCCAGCCTCAGATCACACTGCTTGGTCCTTATTCCTTACACTACCAGCACTGCTCCAACACCCCACTGGGAGGTGGTTCAAGGTACTAAACCAGCAGAAACTGAAGCCCTCACAAGCAGAAGTTGTGTGTTGCAGTAGTGCTATGGGTCATCTCACCCCAGCTTTGGAGCACCGGCGTAGCAGAGGCGGAAAGCGTGGGAGGCCAGCACCAGCCACTATCCAGCTGCACCTTGAGCCCTCCAGGTTTTGCCTCCAGCTTGAAAAAGATGCTGTCAAGACACAAGGTATGTATTTATTGCTTACTTTGATCTCAGCTGCTCCTCTTTCTTTGATTTCATAGTGCTGACAACATTTGCTGCATCCTGACAGAAGTTCTGTGAATATTCAATGCTGCCATAGCAATGAAGATATTAAATATAAAAGATTCTTCATGCCACAGCTCTAGCCTACAAATGTGAGTGATCCTAGTGAGAGTGGATATGACAGAACCAGGAAAGTGCTGTGGACATTAATACTGCAGGAGATTTTCTCAGGGCAAGGAAAGCATTCAAGGCATCTTCTCAGATTGGGCCTTCATTTCTTAAGTTATTTTGAGCTGTTTCAACACATGGATCGAAATCAAAACGATGACAACAGCACCATCTGCTCCAGCTACCATACTGCCACGCCACCGTGGCTGGCATCGCTCTTGCAGCAGCAGAAAGCCTGTCCCAGGGAAGAAGCCAAGTCAGGTGAGTTTTTCCCAGGGAGCACTATTTTACTTCTACAGGATCCAAGTCTGCAGAGCTCCTAGCTGCAAAGATAGGCAACACAGAAGTGGTCTCCAGTGTGCCACAGCAGAGACTTCGACTGCTGCCACAAGGAACAGGGAGGGAACAGACAGGGTGTGCAGGCAGTTGGGTTAAGCAGTGATGCTCACTGCCCTCAGCAGTGGCGAGAAGCCCAGGGTAAGCATCTCGGACACACACGTGCAGGACCAGGCATTACCAGCTTGCCTGAAAAACCACAGCTTACCACTGCAGTAGGAACACAGGTCTCTACACCTGTGACAAACCATCACTGCACAGTTTGTCCACAGTGCTTATCTCACCAAGCCGTTACTTTTAGCCACTTGATACCCAAACTGGGCACCAAATACCCTTTGGCCCCATAGTGTCCAGTTCCAGCATCCCAAAGATGACTGACAGCCCTGGAACACAGCAGGATGTCTTATCAGGACAGTCTCTCTATAAATACAGGGGAAGGAAAGAGTCATGCATTCTTGACACACTGGTTTCTTACCCTAGAAAGAAACAAACATGACAGATCTTGCAAGCTTTCAGGGCTTTAGCAGGACTTTTCCTCATCCCAGCGCTCACTATGCAACAAGACAGGGCTTGGAGAAGGCGATTTTAGCTTCTGTCTAGCTTTTCTGCATTATTTTTTCTTTTCATGACTAAGAGACATTTCAGATGAGGTCAAAAGTCAGAGCATGCTTCCTGAACGTCTTTTTTTAAGGCCAAAAGACACAAACAATAGGACATTCATCAATCATTTCTGCTACACTTACATCTCTCGTCATGTTACTGCGTAACAGCAGAAAAAACGCTGTTTCCTCAAAATGTTCACAACAGTATTTATTAAAAACTAAAAGCAGCATTTTTTTATTAAATCTGTATCAGAAGGGGCAGTAAGAAGATAAATGCAGGAAAAAAAACTAATCTGGAAGAGCTCAAGGAATAAATAAAAAAAAAAATAAAACACATCAGCAGGAGAGCACAGCCTAGGGATGAGTGCATCATTCAACTCTTGACAGAGAGGGCAGGGACTGGAACATGCCAACCAAGCCAGTGAGTTATAGGGAAATGGGTGGGCACCCCAACGGGTTCACACCTCACTGAGTACAGGAAAGTTGCGGCCTCAGTCACAGGGAGCAGCTGATCAGACGGCTCACGGGCTGCTGCCATTCAGCCAAGGGTGCTGGTGCCTGTTTTAGCTCTGAGTTTCATACATTACGCCACAAAGAGCAAGTGAGAGGCGCGGTGGGCGATGGTAGTGTCTCCTGATACCCAGCACAAGTTAAAGAGAATTTGAGAGCCAGAGCTCTTGCTTCTAAAACAATAAAAACGCAATAGAAGCTGCATTTGTACCTTTATTTTTCATGATGAGGGAGCACAGTTTTAACCATGCTGAGGCACAAGACAAACAAGGATTTTCAAGTAAGGATGAACAGCAAATAAAATCCTTTATACACAAAACACATCCCTACTGAGCACTCGGATGTCTCTCCCCAGCTGGTCTTCACCCAGTTTGGGCCACTCAGGATGACAATTAGGTAGCAATCTGTCTTGCCTTGATTCTAGTTTTATCGAGCCGATGAGCAGATTTGCAACAAAAGCAGATGCAGGCAGCATGAATAGTGACAATCCACATGGGAACCCAGACCATAAATTCAGCCAAAGATTGTAAAACCATTATTTCTCCTCCTAACCCAAAGGCTAAAGGAGGAGCAAGCTTTAAAAAAAAAAAAATAAAAAAAAATCAGAATCCATGTGTTTCATCTTACCCAGGAATTAGCTGGAAGCCCAGTTGGTGCCCATCTTCCTTTCCACAGGCATGTAGAGTGGAAATTGTCCAAATTTAAGACTGCCCCAAGTCTAGGAATCCAGGCTCAATCTTCCCCAGTACATTTGTTAAAAATAAATGAGACGCAATCAGTCTTCTCAAGGATTTTATCCTCTTTCAGCTCTAAATGCAGCTCTGCTGTCACATGTATGATATGTATAAAAGGACAGCCTGCTTCAGAGCCTTACTTCTTGCTTAAAATAATATTGCTCCTGGTCTCAGGTTACAAGGGATCCATTCATGTCCACTAAGGTCACAGGCTCTCCCTACATCACTAATACAAAGGCTGGAATAAACAGGGTTGCCTGTATTTCAGTAGTGCTTCTTTTTATTGCAGTGCACGAATAGAGACAGACTATTTGAAGAGGCTCTGACCACACCTAGAGCCACAACACTTTGTCACTCCTCATCGAGGGAGGCAGAGAACAGTCTACTGCAGGTGGGAGATGCTGGCTTCTGTTCTCACACTGAGATGGGGTTTGCTTTGCTGCTGCCTCACCGGAGCCCAACAGCTTTACCGATCTTACAGAACTGCCCATTTTCACAGAGGAGAAGCATTCAGGGCATTTCTCTCTCCACAGACTACACGACTTTAGTGCCTAGCAATCCTTACGCAGTGCCAAAACTCATTTTACACAACTGATCTCCCTTCAGCATCACCCAGGTATGCCCAGCTCCTTCTTGCTAATGAGGACTGTCTAGTATTTCACCCAGGCCATTTCAAACTATTTTGCCACGAGCATTGGTAAGGTGCTTTTCACCCGCACACAAAAACTGCTGCAACCACAGTACAGGATTCTTCCATTTAAGAACTTAAGCGCCAAGAGGCTCTTGGATGTTGATAGAGCAAACAAACCCATGGAGTCAAAAACCCCTCCATAAGGGGAGTAAATGAGCAGCAGTGATGAAACACACTTTGGAGCTGAGCATGGACCTCAAGACAGCCATGACAATAAACCCTATTATTAGACACAATAAAAGCAGTGACATATTTGAGAGAGTAAGCATTAATAAGTGCCTTCACATTAAACAGTATTCATGACTTTCTTCCCCTATCACCTGGAGAAACCTGGGGGAAGGGAGGAGCTGGCAAGGTAATTCGGCTAACACTAGAACAGGGGAAAGGCAAAACTCATGCAAAGTAGGCTACAAAACCATAAAATAAGGATGCAGTGATGACACCTCAGCAGTGCTGCAGACGAGAGATTCCTGATGCTGGGAGCCCAGTACAGCCTGCAGGGAGCTGGGCCCCCATCTTGTTCTCAGCAAGTCCAGTTGCTCAGCTCTTACCTAAGGAAAGGGCCAGGCAAGCACCGGCTGCCTCAGCGAAGAAGCTCCCAGGACCACCACAGAACAACATGGATCTGGGTCTGCTGGGCAAGATTTAAAATGGAAGGGAAAGAGGTAAGGAACAGGAAAGATTGATGAGAAAGAAAAGGAGACAGGACAGCACGCCTACGTGTGCACATGGTGCTTGGATTTGGCAGGTGCCCAAGATGCACACACTGCTCAGGATGAGAACAAAACCTGGGAGCATCGTGGTAGACTTCTTTCTCCAGCTCACAGTTGCCCTTTTCAGGTCAGCTACCCACCACCACAACCCCTGCACGTCTCCTCTTCACAAGCCTCAGAGTCTCTCCCTTTGTCACAGGATAAGTCCAATACCCTCATTTTAGTCCCATCCTTTCTGAATCTGTTCTCTTGCTTACTGATGGGCAGTGACTACAAGCAACACCACAGCCTGAGCAGTAGATCTGTAGATAAGACTTTTTACCTGCTTTCCTTTTTGTAGCCAACAGCAACATTTATTACTTCTGCTTACATATGCCTGCCAGGCTCTCCATTATTACACCAGAAGATGCCAAGGGAAAAGCATGTAGTTTTCTGTCCAATTTGGAGATGCCCATTGTTAAAAGCTACTTCTACAAACCCCTCCAGCTAGCTCCAGGGCAGCATCATTTGTCATGCTGACGAGGCAGTAGGTAAAACCACATACAGAGAAGTAACTTCAGAGGGAAGAATTTGCTTAGGGTAAAGTCTGCCCTCGAATTCAAAATAAGTGGGAGCTGAAAATGAACCACAAAAGGCAATACTGACTTCAGATTAAATCCCAGCTTTGTGCTTACTAACAGCTGATGTCTGACACCACAAGCTACAGCTACCGGCAGAGAGCACATGAAGCTCTACTTTTGTAACACAACCATATAAGCCAGCTTCATCACAGGTCTCACCTTAAACCACAAAAGTAATTCAGTCCCAGCAACTCTTACCCCATCACATCCAGGATCTGCAGTGGGAGAGTAATAAAATAGCACCTGCATGGAGCTAGTCAGCATTTTGTATGAGGTGGGTCAGCATTAGGAAAGGAACATGAGCCACGTTTACAAATCTTAGGTTTCTTCTAACCAAAGTGAAGTGTGCTTTCAGATAAGAGTTGCATCTTCATACAGAGGCTCCCCTTGCCAGCCTGCACTGACACATAACCCTGAGAGTTCACAAAAGGCTAGAGCTACAAACCAAACTCTGGGAAGCTCATCCCACTGGATTACCCCTTCTCTTGGGAAAGTCTCTTTCTGGCACACCTTCTGTCATCACTGTGTCCTCAAACTAACCACTCAATGAACACTCTCACCTTGAACACTGCAAACCAGGACAGGAACATTTTGTCACCTATAAGCCCAGTGCTAGCAGATTTTCAGCCTGGACAAATATTTCTGACACTATCATGCAGACATGCTGCTTATCACCACTCCGAAGCCTCCTGCTGCTCCCGCACTCCTCCCACTACTGTGCCTCCAGTCACCAAGGGCCAACAGACCCTTCCTGGGACAGCGACCTAGGGAGAAGACAGTATGCACATATTCCCTCAGCCAGCTTTACTCCATCTCTTTGGCCTCCTTTTTGTCCCCCTTCCGCTCACATCTTGCTGCATCTCAGCCTGATGAGAGCTCATGTGGTCCCTGCACCCACCACCCACCACTGGGGAGTAACGCCCTTCACCCTCTGCCAAAGACTCACTCTGCTACCTGGATATGTGAAGCCACAGCAGCCAGCCAAGAAAAACACTGCCTGCCCATCACTTTGCCTCTCATCTTGACTTTGACACACCTGCCCTGCCCTCAACTCAACTGAGAATGTGCACAGCTGGCCAGACATGTTCCCTGCACCAGAAAGCTCACATGAAAGGACATTTGAGAGAAAGAAGGAGCAGAGCTGCTTGTGAGCAAGACGCACACACTCCTTTCATGGTAAGACCAAGCCAACACACCCAGGATCTAAGTCAAGCTTTGATCAAACAGAAGATTAAATGTTTCTTAGGCAGGGAAGAATTTCACCACTCTGAACACTCCCCTACTTCTCCAATTTCAACTTCAAAAGGACATCCCAGCAAACACTTCTTTCCAATGTATGGAAGACAGTTGATTTCTTCCAAAGACAGATCTCCAGGCCAGCACAAACATACACATTACTGAGCTGGACATGTTCAAGGATCATGGGAGAGGCTTCTTTAGATTTTTTGAGCCATTTACAAACACCTCCAGGAATTTCATTCTGCAGCAAGTGACTTGACACACTGATGAAATCCATCTGAAATTACATCAGGCACTTCCAGGCAGACAGCCTGGGACAGGAGCTGATGGGGAGCCATGAAGTGAAATACTGACAAGTGGCAGAAAGCCCTGCAACTCTGTAGCACATGGCATTCAAAGTCACACACACACTATTCAAAACAATGAACACAAGTGGTTTCATCACCTCTCTTGTAAGTGCTGAAGTTCCTCCATGAACAGCAGAGTTTAATACGGGCCTTCTTCCTATGGATTTGTATAGTATGTCCCCTAAGACTGCACCTCATCCCAAAATAACCCCCCAGCCTTCATCCTTCCCATGTGCCTTACAGCATCATCACTGACACCCAAGCCACAGCTCATTTAGAGCAACACACACACTGACCAGCCTAACAGGACAGCTGAGAGGCAAACCCACGTGCCTTCCCAGGGCACTAATGGTGCAATCCCACCAACCACTCTGAAGCAATTCAAGAAGAATACCAAGGGAGGGCATAGAGGCAAAGATGGACAGACAGTGATACCGGATCTGCTCTAGGAAGAGAGGTCAGGGCAGGTACAGTGGGGAGGCTGCAAAGATGGAAATAATTAGCCCAACTGTGGTGATAATCCTTTTAGCTTAACAGAAGGTATCCCCTGGTGCTCCCTTTCCTTGGATATTTAAAGAAAAGACACTGAAAACGGGAGCCACACCACACATAATGACTGCTTTTACTAATCAAACTGCATGGAAGGGAAAGAGAAAGATCAGTGGATTGATTTCTGAGAAGCATGAAGGGCTCATTAGACTTGCAAAGAAAATCCACTCAAGTCTAAAGGCACAAATACATCTCCTCCAGACTCTAGTGTAAACTGCATATGCTTTCCACAGGCACTTTAAGAAACAGCCTACAACCGGCAGATTTCAGTGCGAAACAAAGCTTCAACTCGCAGATGGAGGAGATCCATCCTACTTCAAGAAGAGATTCAGCGATTTATTCACAGTCTCGCACAGCAGAGCTGTGCCCACCTTAAAAACCACACAAGGGATAACCTGAAGGGCCAGAATTCTCTGCTATATCCACCACATCTGGGGGTGATCTGCAAAGACAGCTTGGGATTGAGGGCTGTTCATGCTAAAAAGCCAGGCGGGAGCAATGCTGCACAGAGCAGACGCTCCACCACTTGTGCATCTCCGTGAAGGAGCAGTGATCCAAACTGAGGGCTGCACCTCGGGCAAGGCTGAGCCAGCCTGGTGCTCTACAAGGTTTTGGCAGGGCTACCTGCCACCAAACAGCCTGCTGACCTGTGCCCAGGATCACTGACCTTCATTTTCTCCCCAGAACTGGTTGGAGATAAGTGGGAACATCTCTGTACTGCTCTGCAAGGACTAGAAAGCCAGCTCAAGTTACTTCTGCAATTACCTCCTTTCTTTTCTTACCCTCCACAGGTAGGCAGAGCCCTGCTGGCAACCCATGCATTGCAGCACTGCCTCCTTTATTGATAAGCACTGCCAGCTGCAAGGACATGCCCTTGGGGTGAGCCCCAGACACTGTACCAGCCCACCTCTGGAGTCTAAACACCACAGTTAAGCAAGCAAAGCTCCTGAGGTAGAAAGCAGAGATTACACTGGATGGGCAGAAAAACCTAGAAAGCCAGCCCAGCTCCCATGTAACTGCAGTACTAGTGAGAGATCCCCTGAGAGCCGCTGTCCTTCTCCCCAAGACATCAGCTGATGCTTCTCTGAACAGAGGCTGGGAATAACCAAGATGCTGAGTCTGGGGTTCCCCTTCCACCTGGCCACAGGGCAGGCACACAAGGGAAACAATCATCTCTGATTTTGTTTAAGTCTCAGCTGCTCTAATACAACTAGAGAGGTCCATTTTGCTTTTACAAGAAAGGGCTCACAGTGCTTTTTCACAGACTACACAGATCTGCAGACCTTAGAGCAAGCCATATACCCAGAAAGCACAACACATGACCCTGTTGTTCAGGGGCTGGTTGCTTTACCTGCGTGCAGAGCCATGACCCTCCTAAACCTGTGCCATGTTCCAGCAGCTCCAGAGACAGCCCTGACATGCCACACACCCTCTCAGCATCACCCAAAGGACCCATCAGTCTGCCACAAGTCCAGCGCACTTCACCACGAGCTTCCAACTCTCACAGTCCAGCCCCACACCTACATACAGCCAGCACACAGCCTAGGAAGCAATAAGCCAACCTACTAGCCAACTGACCTCATCAACCAGCAGGTTAAGCAAACTGGACAATACTGGGTGCTGGGTAGAAGCCAGCGCCCTGATTCTTTCTTGACTAATTCATCAAGTGCCGGAGCATTGCTACAGCTAAATTAGCAGCACTCCCTCAAAAGATGCAGAGACAACAACCAAGCCTCATCAGCACGCTGGGCTGGCAAAATAAGCTTATTCTGCTCAAGACAAACTGAAATCTACAGCATTCTTCCAGCTTTTGAATAACATTCCTATTGGGGAAAAAAGGGAATGGCCACCCTCAGCATTTCCCCTCAGACACTGCTTCATGATCCAATTTTCAACGCTTTGCAAACCAAAAGGGATTTGTCTGGAAGTCTGGACGTGGACACACCCCAGCACCAGCATCTCAAACAGCAATGCCAAATGCCCGTACAGGCACACGCAGATGCCAACAGGCAAAGCGGTTACAGTTGTGCTGCGGTAAGCGTCAGGACAATTTGTTACTCCCATCCTGATAACATAGACTTTCAGAAGAAATGGCAGAGAGACCATTTCAAAAGCATTTTCAACGTGGCTTTCCCCAGCCATTTCTAACAGGCCCATGATGCTGCAAAGACCAACTTCCAAATGAGAATATAAACATCATCAAGGAGCAATTTGCTCTACTCCCTGCTACTACCCAGTAAGAACCGCTCAGCTAAGCCCCAGCAAATCCGTAAGGAGCAAGGTGGTACCCGAACACTTCCAAATCCCACGGCTGGCAAAACACTGAAAAAAGACAATGATGCAACATAGGTGGACAAGCATGCAATGAAGAACACAAGTCTTCAAAATGAAGCAGGGAAACACGAAAGGCAGAAGATTAAGATGTCCACCTTACTGGCATGCTACAAGTGTCCCTGACTAGATACACCAGGCTCAGTCTCAACGTGGAAAGAGCAGTTGCAGTGTCACATCTCCCTTGTTTTTATCCTATGAGGACTACTCTCCTGGCCAGGGGAGCAGGCTTCCCCATGGCTTTCAGGAAGGAAATGAGAAAGCTGCAGCACTCCTTGTTCAGGACTGATAAATATGTTTACTTGGTCCAGCTGAGCCCTGCTGAAACTGTAGTTTATTAAGCACAGAGGGAATGGGACAGTTTGAACGAAATGCCTTGGGAAGAAAGGCTGGAAGCAGAGGGCAGGCAACCCAGCAGAACTGACACAGGGTGAGGAAGACTACATGAGAAGCCTGACCTGTAAATACTTAACACAGTACTTGAAAAGGGCGAGTAATGAGGGAGGGAGGGACACACACAAAACACATACTATTGCACTTGTCACCTGAAGGGAGTGGACCCATCTCCTCTCCACGGGAACTCCCCACAGGGCACACAGAGGTCCTGTCACTTCTGTCCTCATCTCAGCTAATCCCAGCTGATGAAGGATAATTGTCCACATCTTATCTGTGATGCCACCTGCCCCTTCCAGAGTAGCTAACAGCCTTGTTCTCCCAGGCAGAGACCACAACATCTTGATGTGTCTCATGTTCATGTCAGATGGGACCTTTGCAACAAGTTCACCTGAAAGCTGCAGATCAGCAGCAAGCTGTTCCAGAGCAGGGCTGAACAAATGGTCCTCTTTTAGAGAGAAACAGAGTCTTCGTTTAAAGGCTTCAAACGATGACAACCATGCTTCACGCTTTCACTCATTAAAACAGGCAGAGCTGGTTTAGTTTAAGTTTCTCAAGGGTCAACCTCTGGCCATCTTGCTGTGCAAGATGAAGACAGACCCACAGCACTGGACACCTCCATGCACACACTAATGGCCTAATAACCTTTTAAACCAGAGTTCACCAGGTGTTTCATTTTAAGCTCTGTGTGTTCAAGACTCAACTGTCCTAAGACCCTCTCATGCTACAATCAAGCCTTATGGAGGATGGAGACCCAAGCAACCAACCTGTGGAAGAGGCATCCCATTTCCCCAGAGCACAAGAGCCAAGTCTCAAAAACCAAACCCCACCTGCATCTTAATTCCAAAGCCCTGAACACAACCCTTCAATTCCAAGGGCATTCAGCAGCAAGAGGTACCTCTGCTAACACTGGGGGATGGCACAGCCATATACCTCCTTCCAAAGACCATTACTCTATCTAGAACAAGAACGAGAAAATGCAATACTTTCATCAGGTGTTAATTATCTGCCTGGAAAACATCTACGCACTACAGGTAAATCAGCCAGCACCTTGCTTTGATCCTTAAAAAACCCAAGCATTTTGCATATTAAGAGGGAACAAAGTGTAACTGGGTTAGACTATTTCTCATTTCTAGAGAGAATGAGATTTTAATTTTCCTTCTCTCAAGAGCAGCCTGTAAGCACCCAACTGAGACCTGTTTTGACAGACCACCTTGAGAAAAAAAAAATGCAAAAAAAAATTGAACTGCACAAGGAAAACCATTAAACACTCCAAATCTGGAGTATTGGCAGCAAAGGCAAAAACCCTTCATCAGATATAAGAGGGCAGTCATTGCTCAACAGAACAAATTAATGATTCTCAGTAGTGAATTTTGTTCCACTCATTCAGACACACATTAGACATCTGCCCAGATCCACACAGATAAACGCAGAGCAGCTTAGGAATACACTGCATACAAATTGCTGAAGTGACAGCTTAGCTCATCTCAGCTGCTCGTTCCAGCAAGCCCGTTTCTAAGCAAGACCAGCCTCTCGCTGCAAATGGAGCTGCACCTCGCGTGGTGGTACCACCAGCAAATGGAAGGAGAAACTCCCTTTAAAGTGATGGCAGCTGCCCTCTGCAAAGGAACAACAGGATTGCATTTCTAGGTGTTAAAAAAAAAAAAAAATCATCTTCCCTAACCGAATCCTCCCTTGCGCTAACACTGTAGCCAGGGATGCAGGCAGAAATCTCCATCCCTCCCCTGAAGTAAGCTGTTTCTACTCCTTATGGGTTTAATTGCTCCAAGCCAGGAGGGCAGGTGTGCCACGCAGCACACCTGGAAACACCCGGCAAGAAAACTTCCCTTTTCACATCTGTGAAGTTAGACTTAAAACAAAGAAATACCCAGCAGCTAAAGGAAAAAAAGCAAACCCCAGAAAGGGGGCCAGCCCCACGCCCCACCTGGTGCAATTTTAGGACAAGAAAGAACACGCAGCATGGAAAGAGACTAATGAAAGCGACAAGGGGGCAATTTCAGCACTACACGGGGACACCTGTGAGGTGCGAGGCACATCCAGGGACCACCGACACCACCAGTTACACCAAGTAGCACCACCCCAGCCCCAAACCCATGGGAATCGGCACCAGCATCCCCAGCCTGGCTGGAAAACACCCAGGGCTTAACAGCACAGGAACCCACCTTGGGCTGCCTCGCTGTTAACATTAAATATTGGAATCCCTCGGCCGGGGCATTTGGGGGATGCAACAAAGCAAGGCAACTCCAGAGCGCCGTGACCTCAATAACGCTTGCCACCCCCAAATTTCAAGGCTGGGCGTGGACAGCTCCGTTTTCTGAAACACCTTTTCCTCATGGTTTTCTATTATTGATTAATTTATCTTTTTTTAATTACAGCTGCTCCCTACCTCCCCCCTCCCCGAGGGCGGCTGCAGAAGATGGCACCGCGCCGGGGCGGGAAGGCGCTGCCCGCCCCTCCTGCCGCAGCCCCGCCAGCACAGCCCCCAGCCCCACCTGCCGCAGGGAACGGGGCAAAAAAAAAAAAAAAAAGGGGGTGAAAAAAGGGAAGGGGGAGAAAAAAAAAATCCGCCCCCCCTCTCCCTCCTTTCCCACCGGCCACCCCGCCCCGCCGCGCACCTGCAGCCGGGCGGCAGCGCTGCCGCAGGGGACGCCCCTCGCCCTGCTGCAGCGAGCGGGCTGCCGAGGCGGCCCCCTGGGCAAAGCGGCACCTCCGCGGCGATTTTTTTGGGGCTGAAATAGTCGGTTTGGATTTTTTTTTTTCTCCTCTCCCCCCCCCCCGTTTCACGCTTTCGGCGTGGGGACAGCGAAAAGCAGTACCGATAGACCGGGGAGAGGGGGATCTGGCCGTACAGCAACCCTCCCACACGCTCCCCTCCCGCCGGCCGGAGGCCGTGCCCCTACCTGCCGCTGCAGGGGAGTCCGCACCGGAGCCGGGCGGCGAGTGACAGCGGCGGCGCGGGCGGGGCGGGCCGGGGGGCGGGGAGGGGCGGGGGGGGGGGGGGCGCGCGCGAGCTCCGGAACCTTCGCCGAGCCGGCGGGGGGGGGGGGGGGGCGCAGCAGCAGGGCGCATGCGCCGCCCGGCTCGTAACCCCCCCCCAAGAGCCCTCTCCCTGGTCGAGGTCAGCGCATGCGCGGTGCGAGGGAGGGGCCGCCGCGGTCTTTTGTCTGAGGGAAGTGGGCGCGCGCGGCCCCGCCCAGCAGGGGGCGCTCGCGCGCTGCCCCTGCCCCCCCCCCCGGTCACTCCCCCACCCGCACCCGGCGCCATTTTGTGCTCGGCGCTGAGGGGTTGCAGAGCCCGGGCTAGCTCGGGGTGTTTTGTGCCCCCGCACCGGCGGCATTGCCGGTCACAGCCCAGGGGTGATGGGAGACACTGCCTCTCCCAGCCCTGGCTCCAGTTTTCTGAACAGCCTGCGTTTAGCCAGGCATCCCACACAGACACCTGCTTCAGGGGCTGGATTCATCACCTCAGGTCCAGCTGCACCATCAGCCACTCTCCTCAATATCCAAGGAGATGAAGATACTAACGGCTCATTAGCTGCTAACAGCATGCCCTTACCTTCTTCACCAGCCCCTGACAGGAGCTACAGCATACAGCCACCTAGGTTTAATTTCATCCACTGGTAAGCTCCACACTAACAAAGGGAAAGCTGCTTTCTCCTCCTACACAAGGCAGGCAGCTCTGTGGCCATTATCCACACACCTAGCTACATTTACAATGGATAGGCACTGGGATTCCACAGCATGCATGGAGGAACAGTGGTGGGCAGCTTTAATTAGCATCTGGTTCAACAGACACCTGTGAGAAGGAGTCAACAGGTGACATGTTAATCACCCTGAGGCATTGGGGAGCATTTGGGTTCCCTCACCACCCAACACAGGGCCCGTAACCTTGCCTGAAGCACTGGAAAGTGAAGGGAGAAGCTGAAGAAACAAGTCATACTTCCAAAAGGTCCCTCTCCAGCTTTCCTGCTTCATCTGGAACAGTAGTGAGATGCTCTGGCTCAGCTTGAGAGTGTTGTGGACACAGTGGAGATCCCTCAATGGAATTACTGCCTTGTGTTACAGGGTTACTATCCCTGGTAATTGGATTTAGTGGAGAAACTGCAGGAGGTATCTTCTGTCAGACAGGCTCCAGGTTTCAGTTTTTCCTGAGAAACATTGAGGTGCAAATCAAGGGCAAGTGTCCAGTCTAAGAACAGGCTTCTGGCAGAGGTTGTGAAGGGGAAGGCTCAACAGGGGAAAAGAGAAACAGATGTGGAGCCTTTAGCACCAGAGGTTTTTGAAAGCAGACTGGGTTGGAAATGGTCCATCTTGGTTAGAATAAAGGCCTATGGAGAGTCAAAGCCCTTGTCTTACTACAGTATCAATAACTGCAGAAGTACAAAGTACAGTCATGAGGGGAAAAAAATCTGGATTTGTGAACATGGAACACTATGAGATAGGTTTTTTCAGGTCAATAGAAACAGGTGAAGCATCTAAAACCAGGAGAATGGCTCTTTTCTGCCCATTTTTAAACTGGCTAAAAAGTACCCACTATAAATTAGTTGGAGAATTTTCCTAGGGTAGACACAGCTTCCCTCAAAAAAATATCACTGCTTTGGGGATTGTAAAATAAATACTGCAGTGCTACAAGGGGATCCATCCTTGTGAGACAAGGAGGAACAAACTGAATTTGAACTTGCAGTGCAAGCAGCTGGAGTCCAATTCTGGAACAGCAGCTCTTCCTACAGGCAGTACAGATGTACCAGGAACACAAAGATTGACTGCAAATCAGCTGAACATCCTCCAACAGGACTCTTTCTTCATCTAAAGACAAAACCAAAATGGACTCCCCACCCTCATTTAACACCTGGCTTTCTAAAGTAATCTCAAAGCTCCATTTTGCCTGAGGTCTTGGCTTGCCAGGCACCAAGTCCCTTTCGGATCCAAGAAATCGTGGGCTGGGAAGCATCATTAGCCAGTCCCAGCTGATGTTCAGGCACAGCCACTCTTACCACATTCTGGCCATTTAGAAGATCTGTTGGCAAAGGCTAGTCAAGAATTAAATGCATCAACTGATGGATCACAGTACTACCAGTCTCAAGTAAAAACAGCAGTGATTCCTCACAGCCAGTCCTCCAGGACTGTGATCACACAAGTGAACACCTTCCTCTCCTGGCCCAGGGCACAGCCACAGAAGCCTGGTGGCACAGTACTTGAAAATAAAATACTAAGAGTATCATAAGCAGTCTTATCTAGAAAAGGCACAATGAGCAAAGTCCCAGCATCTTGCTGTTTAATTCCATGTGTGTTTAGAGACATGGAGGTACATGGATCTTCTTGGTAAACAAGGTTACTGCAAAGAAACAATCAAATCTACATCCAGCTTCTCCTTACCAACACCCTGCAGGGTCAAAAACATGGGCTGAATGTCCATGTCAGAGGGGTAGCAACTGGGAGAAGACTCCCTCCCTTCTTCAGGTGCCCTCACTCCCTACATCTTAACATACACATCTCTGGCTTGCTGCAGATCCATCCCTCTGATGCAAAGTCCCACTGTGCAGCAAGACACTCATTTTGTACTACATCTCAGGCACAGCAGCCCTCCACCTCCACTACCTGCACCAGCAGGCGCACACTGTTTTGTACTGGATGGAAGCATGATGCTGCTGCAGCAATACCAAGATGTTAACAGGAACTACTAGAGTAGTCCAAGTCCCAAAGTGCAGCTGAGTGCTCCGAGCCCCAAATGGAATGAGCTCACAGCAATCGACAGATCTTGCGCTGGCCAAGAACTGCAGAGAAACACTCTATAGGCAGATTTCTTACCTGTATGCACAGCAGGCTGACAGCTGATATAGACTCTAATTACTGCACAGAGCTCTTCTGGCCACTTCATGTTCATAGGGTGGTTTTGTTTATAGGAAAAAGGATCTGTGAATTTATCCTACCATTCTAAATCAGTCCAGGCTTTTTCTTCCCCTCCATTTCTTTTGGCCCATACTGCTGCTAGGTGGAAGCAAGACACTACTTTTAACATCAAATTATAAAGGAAACCTTTAGGGAGGAAAGCATTAAGCCTTTATCTTCCATACTTGTTTCTTCATCCATAAGACAAGGCCCATTTCCTCACAGGTGAGTTTTGTAACCTGTTTCACAACTGTATCAAGGTTTTCCCTGGCAGGTGATACAGAAGGCAGGGGACAATTTCTCAGCCCTCACCTGCAGTGGGAATTGACCTGCAGAACCACAATTGTTATGAATTCTGGGTTATAGTGGTTTTAAGTCTGATATCCCCAGGGCCTCATCTGTCCACAAGCTGCTTCATTTCAGTCACTTAATTCAGATTAAGGATGGCTTTTGCAAAACCATAATGATCCTAGCTGAAATAAATACTCAAATTCTGCACTAGCTTAATTCCATCACAGTACTACTCAGGCCTGTTTTGCAGCCTGGCCCTTAAAGTTCACCTAAACAATGGAAATGGGCTAATCCCTTCCAAAATGGTTTCCAGCAAGGAGACAGGATTGATTTTTCCAAAACAACTCCAGATGCTATTGCATGCTGAGAGACCACAGGATGAGCCCTTCCTAAATAAGGAAGCCCCAGGGAGACGCAGCCCCCAGACTTGCTTCCCAGACCACGGCCGCTAGTGCAGACATGGCATCGGAACAGGGAGCCAGCTGGGTTTCCGAAGCCCGCCATCCTTTGAAGCCTCTCCATGTAGATCACAGCAGGGAGCTGGGCGTTACACAAGCAGTCTTCCCAGCCACGCTTGTACGCTGTTAGTAACAGCAGGCATTACCCAGGCCTGCGCTGAGCAGACCAGAACAAGACTCATGCAAACCTTCACCAGCCGCTCTGACTCTGCGTGTAACTTCACAGCTCAAGAGGGGATTAGAGCTCAGCTGGCTCTGTTCCCCACAAGTTGAAACCAAATGCACATATTTGCAACTCGGACACAGTTCTCTCCAACTGAAGTCAACTTGCATTTCATTTTCACAGGCAATTGGAGCATGATACACCCCTATAACCCCCGCTGAGGCCAGCAGGATTGCAAAAATGTAAATCAGAGACAGAAACACCCTCAGTGGTAGGACAGCGCAGGCAGTGAGCAGGCCGTGACTCAGCAGAAAGAGCTAGCCAGCAAGGTCCTCGCCTCTCAGCAGCACAGAGCACGGGAAAAAAAAATTCACCACATTCCCTCTGATCACTTTAGCAAGTGGAGACCTGAGACTGAGACACTTAGACCATCTTATACACTTTCCTCTTGCCCCCAGCCCAGCTGGAAAAAGATTTAGTCCTTTTTCTTTTCAGTTGAGCAGTGTGGAAGTCATGCAGAGCCCAACACCTACAAATAGAATATGTAAGACCCAATACCCCAAGGATAATTTTTTTAATTAATATTATTCTATTTCTAATTTACCCACTACAAGATGCTTTCCAGATCATTTAAACCCTGTGTATCTGTAAGAGGCAGAGTTGATTCATTAGGGAGTTACAGGATGTATTCACCTACATGACCTTGTGGGAATTATTAGGTTCCTGGCCTCACATCACAAAGTCAAGACTCACTTGGACCTGGTATCACAGAAGGGCAGCGAGTGCTTGCAGGGAGTTTGGGATCCCCTTTATATCTGTGCACCCAGGCTAACAGCCCCAGCAGCTCTTCTCCCTCAAGCACAAACCTGGGGTGCTTAAAGCCTCTACCCAGATGCCAGCAGCAGCTCACAGGGCTGAAGCCTGGTCACTGCTCCTGACATTAGCTGACACCTTTGTTGACAAACTTCAGAGATGCCAGCAGCCAGAAGGGACATTGTTCCTGGAGGAGACCAGCCACCACAGCTCTGCCGGTTCTGCAGCAAGACAGGGAACATCGCTTTGGGGCAAAACAGGCTGCTTACAAAATACCACTGTGTCTGCAGATTCTGAAGCCCTAGACTGCTCCTGCTTAGCCCAGGCAGAGTCTGCTGGTGGTCATCTGTAGATTGCGTGTCCTTGAAGTCTTTCCTGTTCTTGCCACAGGATGGCACTCACGGGGGAGCAGAGAGGGGTGTAGGCACCAGTGCAGTCTCTAATCCTTGAGTTTAAGTCAGGGCAAAAAATTCAATCCTACTCTAAAGTTACGTAGAGGATTGCATTATGCAGTACCACTAACAGGTTTTGTGGTGAAGTTATCACATGCACACAAGTGCAGGATCACCAGGAACCTCTAGCTTGCAGGTTACCAGGAGGACACACCAGCTGGAGCACCACTATCATCTCATCCCACTTCTGCCCCAGGCACCCACAGTCGGCCACCACTTGTCACCTGCTGGGGCTGTGAGGGGCCAGGCCAGAGCTTGTGCTCCTTGGCAGCGTCCATCCAGGTTTCAGAGGGGCTTTGAGAGCCATCTGCTGTTACCAGCTCACATTACAGCATGAGGCAACACCTTCATCGATGGGGTGCAAGGACACCCTTCAGCACTGCTCTGCTACTCTCCCATCAGCCTAAGAACAAGCAAGCTTAAAGCACCTTCTCTAGATTAAAATGCTAACAGAAATAAGACCACTTCAGAGGACTCACGTCTTTGCACAAAAGGACTTGGGACTCTCCACAGGAAACACTGGCACATTCAATACAGTGCAAAGAGCAAACTTAAGCAACTACATTAAGCAGAGAGAGGATTTTAGCCTCCCAGACAAGGCAAGTCCCAAATTTAAGCCACAACTCTTACAGGAGCAGGTAGAAGTAACAGAGAATTTGCCAACATTTTTACCTGTTGATAGAAATATGAGCTACCATCAGACTCTATAGCAGCCCATTTTGAGGGGTGCACCTCTAAGCATAACAGCACATTTTTAACTGCATCTTTCTTCTAAGACCAGAGAAGGGCCTTAAGAACCCTCTTATCACACTTGTTCATGAGTAAAGCCACCCTCAGGTAGAAAGGCTACAAATACAAAAGACAACCCATAGCCCTTCAACTAAAAGATTTTCCAGCTAGGTAACACACAGCAAAATAGCAAAAAAAGCTCTTAACATATCACATGTCCCTCTTTTAGGGCCCAACCCCCCCCTCAAGGCACACACCAATCCACAGCCTATCTCCTTGGGGGCACTTGCAGCCAGCATTATATAGGCCCCAATGCCCCCGCCTTCTCAGCCTGTTTTGGGTTAAAAGGCCTCAGCTGGCCACCCACCTCCCCCCCTCAGATCTCAGACGGAGGAGTGGGGTGGGAGCTGGCTCTTGGTGCATCACTATCCCTGCAGCAGTGCCTCCGAGGAGCTGATTCCTCTTTACTACTTCTGGTGCTAGTAGGACCAGGCTGCAGAAACACCTGCCCTGCAGAGCATCCTTGCTGCAATACCAGCTGTGGCTGCTGCACATGGAGAAGCCACCTCTCTGCTCATGGGGTGAGGTTTGTGCTGCACCAGCTGTGCTGCTGCCCTTGCTTAGGTTAAATCCCAAAACTTCCGCAGCTTTGGCCACGGTGCTGTATGGAGGAGGATCTAGCTTTAACCTCTAGGCTCGGCTTCCAGCGCTGGATAAAATCCAGCCCTTTTCCTGGGTGACAGCAGAGGTGAAACAAGAGGCTGCAAAAGGAAGGGGTAGATGAGTGCTTGCTGTGTTTGGGCCAGCTTTGGCTTCGAGGGAACTAACGGGCTTTGTTCCTCGTTAGCAGTCAGTGGAGCAGCGCAGAGCCTGGCTCAGTGCCTTGGGAAGAAGCAGCACGGCACCACGCACGTAACGGGGCATCTCCTGCACGTTGGGCCCCGGATGAGTCCCATCTCCTGACCTGCCGCGGCACGCACTGCAGGGAACACCGAGTGCCACCTGCCTCCGGCACAGCCAGCGTGCAAACCCCACCGCCTCCAGTGTGGTGAGTGTGCAAACCCCAGTGGCCCTGGGATGGTGAGCATGACAGCCCCAAGGCTTCCAGCACAGCGAGTGTGCAAGGCGCTCCTCTGCCAGCACGGTGAGGACGAGTGTGCAAGGCGCCCCTCTGCCAGCACGCTGAGTGTGCAAGGCGCCCCTCTGCCAGCACGGTGAGGACGAGTGTGCAAGGCGCCCCTCTGCCAGCACGCTGAGTGTGCAAGGCGCCCCTCTGCCAGCACGGTGAGGACGAGTGTGCAAGGCGCCCCTCTGCCAGCACGCTGAGTGTGCAAGGCGCCCCTCTGCCAGCACGGTGAGGACGAGTGTGCAAGGCGCCCCTCTGCCAGCACGCTGAGTGTGCAAGGCGCCCCTCTGCCAGCACGGTGAGGACGAGTGTGCAAGGCGCCCCTCTGCCAGCACGCTGAGTGTGCAAGGCGCCCCTCTGCCAGCACGGTGAGGACGAGTGTGCAAGGCGCCCCTCTGCCAGCACGCTGAGTGTGCAAGGCGCCCCTCTGCCAGCACGGTGAGGACGAGTGTGCAAGGCGCCCCTCTGCCAGCACGCTGAGTGTGCAAGGCGCTCCCCGGCACGCGGGCGCCCCCGCGGGTGCAGCCGCCCCCCCCTTCCCCTTCCCCTCCCCGGCCCGGCAGGGGGCGCAGGGGCGCGCGGGCGGCAGGGCGCGTGCGCGGGCTGCCGGCGCGGGGCGGAAGTGGCGCGCGGGCCGGCGCACGGCGGTGGGGCACGGGGCGCCCATGGGGCTCCTTAAAGGCGCCGCCGCCGCCACCCGCCCCCCTCCCGGTGCCGGCGGAGGGAAACGCCGCACGTGGCTGGAATGAACAGGTGGGGCGCGGGCCCCCCCCGGTGACCCCCCCCTCCCCCACCTCCCACTCCCCTCCGTGACCCGGCACGCACGGCCGCTGCCTCAGTTTCCCCCGGTACCGGGGGTCGTACGGCCGCGCTGGGGGCGGAGGCGGCCGCGGGCCCTCCCCCCAGGGTCTCGGCCTTTCTGGGAGGGTGCGGGGGGAACGGGGCCCCGGTAGGGGGGGTGGTGGTGGTGGTGCAAACCCCAGGACACGGGGTGCAAAGCCTGGGGGGGTGCTGCGCCTGGGGGGGGGAGCTGCAAGCCCCGGCGGAGGGAGTACGGCGCTGGGCTGGGGGCTGCGAGCCTGAGGGTGGGGGTGCAAACCTTGGAGGGGGGCTGCAGACTCCAGGTAGGATTGCAAGCTGCAGCATGGGGGGGGGGGGCTTCCCCACGTCCGTGGGGGGTTCCCCGTTGCAGCGGGCCAGGCTGGGTGCATCACCTGCAGCACCCGTCGTTGTCCCCTCCCTGGGAGGGCGGTTTGTCCTCCGGGCCACCCACGGAGGTGGGGGGGTGGCTGCGGTGGGTCCCACGGTTGAGTCCTCCCTCCCCAGAAGCGCTAGCAGCCGTCCCTGCCTGTTTGGGCAGCGCCCGGGTCCTGCCCGAACCAGGGTGGCATTAGGCAGGGGTGTGCCCAGGCAGGATGAGACCCCTGGTGCTGTTCAGGCACTTCCAGAGATGGTGCGGGGGTGGGACACACCCCCCCACAGAGCCTCACAGCCCTACGCTGGAGCAGCCCAGGTGCTGAGAAGCACCTGAGGGGTCTGCCTGCAGGATTTCCATCAGTGTTCCCTCGCTCAGGCTCGAACACCCAGCTGGGCCCTTCCTGCACAGGAACAGGCTGCTGAGCTCCTCGTGTCCCCTGGAGCTTCTTGCCTTTATCATCTTAATACATATTTACTTTTTTTTTCCCCCCTCCCTCTTTGTACCAAGCATCACAGCACTGTACCCAGACCCACCAGTGCTCCGGACCAAGCGGTGGGGTCTGGGTCGTGGTTTTAGGGACTTATATTTTTTCCTGGATGGGAAAGGGAGCAGCTTGCAGCTGAGAAGGGAGCTTGGATGCGGCCAGGAAGGCCTTGCCAGTGCCCTGGAGGTGCTCCGCTCCCCCCTTACAGCAAGGGAGAGGGCCATGTTGTGGCATGTATAAATAGCTTTAAGCCATTCAGGTGTTGCAGTGCTGTGAGCAAGAGATTTTCCCCCTGCTTGCGTAAGGGTTTATGTGGAGGGAAGGATCCGGCGCTGGGGCGAGCGCCCTGCCCATGGCACGGTTTTGCAATGGCTGTGTGGTCTGCGGGGAGCGTGCCAGGGTGCTGCGTCGCCTTGCTGCTGTCCCATGACAGGCACAATGGGACCTGTGCCCACCCCGCAAACAGCACCCGGCTCTCCCGGTGGGGCTGGTGTGTGTGACTCCAGGATAGACCCGTTGCCGCTTGCAGCCTTGGGCACCTAACAAGTCTGAAGCCTGTAATTGAGAGATTTATGACTGCTCTGACCTTGCAAATTGCTGAGTCAGATGGTGAAGGGTGGTTTTTTTCCTGCATTCCCTGGCTTTAAAAAAAAAAAAAGGTGGGTTCATGAAGCCTGGAAGCCTTTCTGCCGGCCCTGTCCCAGCATGAGGACTGTCCCCAGGCTGCGGCGAGGGGGAGCAGCTGGTCCTGAGTGTGCACAGCATGCTTGGGCTCGCTTCTCCAGGTCCTCCTCTCGCAGGAAGGGTGCGATATCCCCCGCTTCCCGAGGGCAGAGACGCTGGCCCTGGGGGCCACAGCTTTGCCAAGCCTTGGCGGGGGGAGCAGCAGCAGGGCGGGGGAGGCATGCAGAAGGTTTTGGACTTGCAAACCTTTTTTGGGGTGCTTGTTGCAATCTTGCACCCCCTGTGCGAGGAGGGAGATCCCCCCCTTGGGTGTCCCTCCATGGCTGCACTGGGCTCTGCTCCCTTCTCAGCTGAGGCTGGGGGGTGCTGCCGTGGTGTGGCTGGTCTTTGGACTTTGTTCCTTCCTGTCCCTTAATTTTCCAAGTGCAGGGAGGGGACGGTCCTCCCTCCCCAAGAACATGGAAGGCTGGCCTGGACCGTCCCCACCTCTCCAGCAAGGCTGGGCCCACTGCCAGCGGTGGGGCCAGGGGGGTTGTTATCGGGGTGAGCCGGCCCCAGGAGCGGTCCCTGTCCCCCCCACCCCAGGACAGCATGATTACAGGGGGGGCCATGCCTGCCCTGTGCCATGCCGATAGCAAGGCTGGAGGTGGGACGCCTGTGCTCACACCGATGGAGTGGGGATGCTGGGGGTGGGGGGGGAGCTCCTTGGGGAGCCATCGCTCGTCCCTGGGCAGGGACCCCCCCCAGGAGCACCCCCAGCCTCGAGCATCCCCCCTCCGTGTGTTGCAGGGGGCCAGTGCCATGGCTGAGAAGACGTCACCGAGCCCCGGCGGGGGCATTACGCCGCTGCAGCAGATGCTGGCCTCAGGGACGGGGGCCATCCTCACCTCCCTCTTCGGTGAGGACCATGGGGAGTGGGTGGGTGCCAGGGGGCTGGCACAATGCGGCATGGCTAAAGGATGGTGTTGTTTCAGTGACGCCGCTGGACGTGGTGAAGATCCGGCTGCAGGCCCAGAGGACCCCCTTCTCCAAAGGTAACCCTGCTCAGGGCAGGGTGGGGGTCTCCGGCCAGCCCCCCACCCCCCCCAGTCAGCCAGTGAGCAGCCCACGTGGATGTCTCGGTTGGCAGAGCTGGTGATGATGGGGACTTCTCAGCTCTTGAGCGTGGGGCCATCGCGAGGTGGCAGGTTACCATGGGCCCCTTGTCCTGATGGGCTCAGGGGGCCCCGCTCGGGGAGCTGGGCTGATGCTTCGCTCAGTCCTTCCCCCTCCACAGCCCCATGCCGATGCTAGTGGGGTCAGTGCTATGCCCGGCAGCCCCCTGCCCGGCAGGGAGCGGGGTGGAAGGGCTCAGCCTGCTCTGGCTGCTCGCTCTTTCCCCCACTGCCTTTGTGCCTGTCTCCACGCTGCTCCCCATAGCTTCCATGGGGCAGGAGAGACCCTGTGGGCTCTGCACCCCTCCCTACGGGGCTGGTAGGCTGGGGCTGGTCCCAAGGGACTGGTTTGGTGACAGTAGGGACTGCTTGGGAAGTGGCTGCAGGGGCATGCATTCCTTTCACTCATGGAGCTCTCCCACTGCCTGGCTCGGAGCTGCAGCACACGCGTGTGCCCCAGCCTGGGGAGGTGGCACATCCCCCTGTGTCATCGCTCAGTGTGTCCCCCGTTGTGTGTTTCAGCGTTGCCAGTGCGGTCTGTGCCCTGGGGCGCTCAGCAGGCCACATGTGAGTATGCCCAGGGGCTCCGGGCAGCTCCTGCCACCAGCGGCTTTGCTTTCCCGAGCCTTGACCCTGGTTTGCTTCCCCGCTGGTGGCGGCTTGGGCTCCTCTGGCTGAGAGGACATCCCTCTCTGGTGTGGGGGCTGTGATCGTCCCCCAGCCCCACAGCTGCTCCTGCAGCCCCGCTTTGGGGCTGGCTGTGCAACGTCCCTGCTGGGCCCTTGCCCGGGGGTTCTGCTGTGGGTCTGTTGTGCAACAGGTCTGTCTGTCTGTGGTCCTCCTGTCCTTGCCCTGTCTTGTCACTCTGTCCTGTTGCTACGTCAAAGTCCCCTTGGATCTCCGCCGCCCTGCTTGCTCCCTGCTGCCTGGCGTCCCTGTGCCTGGTCCAAGAGCACGGTGGAGGGGCCGTGCTGGTTCCCTGCGATGGCATCCCCACTCTACTGGGACAGCAGAGCTGACACCGAGCAAGGCATAAACCTCTCCTGCCACTGGCAATGGCTCCTGCTGTGTCCCTGCAGTGGGGCTGGATGCCCACTGCCCTGGCCTTGGTCTGGGTTTGGAAGAGACGATGGTTTTGGGGATTAAATGGGCTGGGCATAGGGCAGAGGGAAAGGGTCTCCTGTCTAATGGTGATGTTGTTACCTTCCCCCCCAGGGAAGTGTTTCCTCTACTGCAACGGGCTCATGGACCATCTGTATGTCTGCCAGAACGGCAACGGCTGCACTGCCTGGTACAAGGCCCCCACCCACTTCACAGGCACACTGGTAGGGGCTGTGGGTGCAGGCAGGGTGGGCAGGGGCCTCCCTGTCCCAGAGAGGGGGTCGGGGTGTTTGCTGGGGGGCTGCTTGCCCATCTGCCCCCGTCTAACCCTTCTCCCTGGTGCTCCACTTTCCCCAGGATGCTTTTGTGAAGATCACACGCTATGAGGGCATCAGGTCTCTGTGGAGCGGCTTGCCCCCCACCCTGTGAGTTTCGACCCTGCCTGGGGGGGGCATCTGGGTGCTAATGCCTGCCCAAGCACATGGGCATCTGCCCCAAGCCTCCTGCCAGCCCCCAGGGAGGGCATGTGTGCCCCTCACACCCCTCCTCCTTGGCAGGGTCATGGCTGTGCCAGCCACCGTCATTTATTTCACCACCTACGACCAGCTCCGGGACTACCTGCATGCTCGGACGGGAAGCCGGGGGCACCACATCCCCTTGCTGGCGGGGGCCCTTGCCAGGCGTGAGTACCCCTCCTCTCTGGGCGTCCCCCCGTGCCCACCCTGCATCCTCGCAGGAGAGCACAGCGGGTCTCTTGGCTGTTGGTGCCTGCATTTGGCACCTGGCTCTCCTGACATGGTGCTCTGATGGCTCCGGGACAGCTGCCAGAGCTGAGGGGGCTGATGCCCGATGTCCCCTCCATTGCAGTGGGCGCCGTGACGGTCATCAGCCCCTTGGAGCTCATCCGCACCAAGATGCAGTCCCGGCAGCTCAGCTACCGGGAACTGGGTGTCTGCATCCAGTCGGCAGTGGCTCAGGATGGCTGGCTGTCCCTCTGGAGGGGCTGGGGACCCACCGTGCTGCGAGATGTCCCCTTCTCAGGTATGGCTGCGGGGGGACAGGCTGAGCGGTGGCACTGGGAGTTGGGGGGGACGAGCATGGGCCAGGGCAGCCCTGCACAGGGTGAGGAAGGAGGTTGGTGTGTCTGGGGTACTTTGTCATAGCAGTGGTGTTTCTCATCTCCTCCCAGCTCTCTACTGGTTTAACTATGAGGTGGTGAAGGAATGGCTCTGCAGGCAGGCCCGGCTGGATGAGGCCACGTTCATGATCAGCTTCACATCCGGGGCCATCTCTGGGACGGTGAGTTTGGGGCCCTGGGGTCTGCACTGCGCAGGGGCTCGCTCAGCCGTGAGCTGGGGGAATGGCCCCCACGGGGAGCAAGGGATGGGGCTGGGATGGCACCAGGAGGTGACAGCAGAGCCGGCACTGGGCAGGGATGGTGACATGCCAGCTCACCGCCTGGCTGCTGGCCCTGCAGGTGGCTGCAGTGCTGACGCTGCCCTTTGATGTGGTGAAGACCCAGCGGCAGATTGAGTTGGGAGACAGCGAGGTGCACCCAGGTGAGGGGCCGAGCTCTGGGCAGATGCATGGGGGGCACCCATGACTCCCTGGTGGGTACATGGGCATCCCCAGACCGTCACCTGCTCCCCTTTCCCTGCAGTCGCAGCCTCGAAGCCTTCCTCCACCTGGCTGCTCATGCAGCGCATCCGTGCCGAGTCTGGCACTCGGGGGCTGTTTGCAGGTAAGGATGTGCCCCCAGCCCTGGGCTGGGGTTTACTGGTGCTCTGGTGTCACCGAGGGGCTAACGGGTTTGTCCTTGCAGGCTTCCTGCCCCGCGTCATTAAGGTGGCACCCGCCTGCGCCATCATGATCAGCACCTATGAATTTGGCAAGACCTTCTTCCAGAAGCTGAACCAGGAGCGGCGGCTGCGTGGGTTGTGAGCCGGGGCTGGGGCAGGGCTGGATGTGGCCGGTGCCCTGGGGGACAGTGCCAACCCTGCTCCTGGCAAGGCACCCTGGGAACAGCAAACCGCACTCGGCTGTGCAAAAAGCCCAAGTGCCTTCGTGCTGTGCTCTGCCTCCCCGCTGCCTGCGCACGGAGGCAGGGCCAGCCCTGCCCCGTTCTCCATCCACAGCCGCACTGGGGGACATCTGTGCCTGCTGCTGTGACACTGGGGAGGATGTGGAGTCCCCCACACTCATCCCTTGAGGCTGGACAGATGCTGCTGCTGGATTCACGGACGCTCTGGCAAGGACAGGGTGCCCCAGGAGACTCGGCAGGGCAGGAGATGGGAGCTGGGGCTCTGTCGAGGACCAAACCCTCGGGGGGGCTTCTCTGCATGCCTGCCTGGGCCCCCCAGCCCTGCTCCAGCTGGGGGTCTGCCCCTCCTTGCCATCAGTCACGCACAGCGTCCCCTTGCCGGCTCTGTGTGGCTTGGGGACATGTCAGGACCCTATCCCTGCCTCTGGACCTCTCCTCCCACTTGGGGTGTCCCTGTCCCCTGGCAGACCCTGGACTCGGACCCTGTGTGGGGACAGACCTCACTGCTGCTCTGGGGGGGCCGGCAGGCATAATAGCAGCCTATGCCCCCTCCCTTCACTGCGAGGGCCTGCCCCAGCATTGTGCCCCGTGTCGGTGCTGCCCTAGCTTGCCCCGGGATTCCAGGGGGGAATAACTTCTCTTATTTTCTTAAATAAAAAAAATATTTGTCTCTTAAGGCAAGGATTTCTTTGCCTGCTCCCTGCATGCTGGGGCTGTGGAAGGCATCCCCACAGGTGACAGGAGTGTCCCTGCTGCATGAGCACAGTGCTGTCGTCCACCAGGTCCTTGCTGGGCTTTGAGCGGGGGGTTAGGAGATCCCAGGACCTCCCTGCTACCTGCAGCAGCAACCCACTCTTGATGGGGCAGGGGCTGCCCTATCCTTGGGTGACCTGCTGTGTCCCGAAGGTGTTCTCCCTGCCGTGGTGGCCTGGGGTGGGGGGCTGGAGGAGGCTCGGTAGACCCCCCCCCAGCATCCCTGCCTGCGCCAAAGTCTCATGGCTGGGTGCACAAGGGCTCTTTTTCCCCCCCTTTCCCTCTCCCAGCTGGAGGGGAGCTCATGGAGGCCAGCTCAGCTTGCTGCGTTTATTGATTCCTTTTGCTCCAACAAGGCAGATGGGGCTGAATTAAAAACCAAAATCACCCAAAACAACCCGAAACCCCGGGGGAGGGTGGGAATGGGGGCGGGGGGGGGGGGTGGCGAGGTGGCTATCCCTGTCGCAGGGATGCCTCTGCAAGGAGGGACAGCTGGTCCCCAAAGCGAGGGACAGGCCAGCCCCCCTGCAGCGCCTGGGTGCGAAGTTGGGGGGGGGGGCTGGGGGGAGGCTGGGCACTAGAGGGCAGGCAAAGCCCGGGTGGGCGCCCAAGGGAAGAGTGGTGCCCCTGGGCCAAGCAGGATGGACACTGGGGCTGTGCTGGGACCTTTGTCCCCGAGGGGTTTTGGCCCTGACCCCCCCTCCCTTGCTCCCCAGCAGCGGTCATTCCCAGTGTCCCTCCATGGCACAGTTCGTTCCCCCCCGCCCCCCCCATCCCCAGCTCGCATGGGTCCCAGTCTGGCATCCCCCATCCCAACGGGTCCATGTCTCCAGCCAGGGACCAGGCTGGGGGTCCGAGGCGCAGCCGAAGTGGGGTGTCAAGATGGGGAGGGGGATGCCCATCTCCAGCTTCCCTGGTGGGTTCGGTGAGTCCCTCGTCGGTCCCGGGGTGGTGAACTGGGGGGGGGACGAGGTCAGTCCTCTGCCATGATGCTGGACCGGGCAGCTGGGCCGTGGGACGGCGAGGGGGCCGGGGGTCTCAGCTGGGGCTGCGGGTCGGGCTGGCTTCGGTGCTGTCGCTCACCAGGCACTCGTTGGATTTGAGACTGGCCAGGGACTTGCAGCTGGGCAGGGAGGCCAGGGAGCCGCAGAGCCCCAGCATGGAGGGCGTGGGGTCCTTCCCTGCGGGCACAGAGCGGGACGCCGACGTCGCGGGGGGCTGCAGCCTCGCACCCCAGCCCTGCCGCGGGGGGGGGGGGGGGGATGGGGATGGGGACCACCTCTCCGGGAGGGACCTGGGTGTCCTTGCACTGTTGGGACAGTTTCCCCGGCATGAGGAGGGGGCTGCTGGAGGGGGGAAGGGGGAGTCCAGATGCATGGGTGCGTGTTGGGGGACATGCTGAGCCTTGTGGGGCACCCTACAGTGGGGGGGGTCTTACCCAAGGGGCCCCAGGGCTCGCCTTCGCGCTTGCCCTCGCCCAGGCGCTGGGAGTCGGAGCTGAGGCTGTTCTCGGCCGAGAGCTGGTCGGTGCTCATGAAGCTGTGCCTGCGGAGGGACGGCGCTGAGCCCCCCCACGCCGCTGCCCCCGGGGCCAGGACAGACCTGCCAGCCAGGGCCAGCCCTTCTCCCCATCCCCTGCCCGGGGCAGACCCCCCTCGGGGCGGGATAGGGTGCTGGGTGCAGGTCAGGGCGGCTCTGCCCCCACTGGGGGGGTTACCTCCTGTAGAGCTTGCTGTCTGAGCCACTCTCGTTGCCGTTGAGGGTCCCCAGCGAGGGCCACTGGTTCACCAGGGGTGTCACCATCTCCTTGGAGAGCTGGGCCAGCTGCGGGTTCTCGCAGGGGATCAGTCCCGTCCTGTGGCAAAGGCGGGTGCTCAGCACCCGGCACAGCCGCGAGTGCCGGCGACCTGCCGGCCGACGCGGCCCACGGGACGTATGGGGCATGGGGGACCCACCACGTCCCACAGGACATACGGGACACTGGGGACCCTCCACGTCCCACAGGGCATATGGGGCACCCAAGGCACTGGGAACCCACCACCCATCACACCCCACAGGGCGTATGGGGTGCCGGGGACCACCACTCACCCTGCCCCTCAGGGTCGGTGGGGCACTGAGGACCCATCACCCACCCAGAGCCCATGGGGCACCCAGGCACCAGGGACCCCCACCCACCGCACCCCGCCAGGCCCAGCAGCAGCGGCATCTCCCCACTCACAGCTGCTCTTGCAGCTCCAGGATGATGCCCTCCAGCTCCCTCTTCTCCAGCTGGTTCTGCACCACCACCTCCTCCAGGCGCAGCTTCAGCCGCTTGTTCTGCGCCTCCAGGTCCTTCAGCTGCGACTCCCGCAGCCGCACCAGCTCCTCCAGGTATCCCTGCATGAGGCCACTGTCAGACCCACCGGACCCCCCCCCCCCCCCACTACATCCTCGGGGCCACCCAGGGTGACAAGGAGAGGACTGGGTCACCGCAGCAGTAGGATGAAGGGCTGCGGGTACCACCGGGCTGCAGCAGCGGGGATGCAGTGGGGGAGATGCTCCAGGCTGGAACATCCCAGCAGGGGTTGATACCCGGATGGCCCCATCCCAGCTCCTGGTACCTTTTGGGCATAAACGATGCGAAATTTCTGCTCCATCTTGCGCCACTTGTTGTACCAGCTGTCCTCGTCGGTGACCAGGGGCAGGTAGGGGTGTTCGGGGGAGCTGTCCTCACTCGTGCTGCTCTCCACGCTGCCCCGCTCCTCCTCCTCGCTCAGGTAGTCGTAGCTGGGGGGTATGGGGGCTCAGCAGGGATGGCACTGTGGTGGGGGGGCTGGCATGCAGGGGCAGGGGGGAGCCCAGCTGAGCCCCACTGGGGTACTAGGGGAGAGGCGGTGGGTTCCCCACCCCAGGGAGGGCATGCCGGCTCTTACCTCTGCGTGAACTTCAGGTAGGGCGTGTAGTCGATGACCACGGGCGTTTTACCGTCCATCACCTCGCCCTTCAGGCAGAAGCTGAGCGGTGGCAGGAGAAGGAGCAAGAGGATCAGGGCAGCCCCAGGGGGCTGGCGGGGGGGACGCAGTCGGGGCAGGGCGCCCGTGTCCCACCGCGCCGCCCGCCCTTACCTGAAGTCGATGGCGCTGAGCCCGATGAGCATCCCCGTGAGCACCATGGATTCATCCCGCAGCATGATGGCCCCATCATCGTAAAACCTCCTGCGGGGAAAAAAACGTGGCTGCGTGGGCACCCACTGGCACCCCAAAACACACCGCAGTGCCCACACACCGTTACCGCTCCCAGGGCGGCGCAGGCATGCGCGTGGCCACGGCCGGCCATGCCATGGGCCACTCACCTGGTGGTCCGCGTGTCCTGCAGGGCCGTGGAGATGTACTCGGACATGCGCTTCTCCATCAGCGCCACGCGGATCCAAGCCCGGCCCTGCAAGGCACTGCCCCGTGGGGCAGCCCTGAGAACGGGTGCCACCATCGGCTGCTCATCAGGTGCCACCCTCGGGTGCCCCCCCACCACACTCCCGCCTGCCCCCGGGGCTCTGGGCACCAGCAGGTGGGTGGTCCCCACCTGGGAGCTGCTTTCAGCCCCATTGTCCCCCCCGTGGGGACCCACAGCTCCTGTTTCTCCCCCGTGACCCTGTGGGGTCCTATGGGGTGAGATGGGGCGGCAGGAGGGCAGGGCGGAGGGGATGGGGGCAGAGAGAGGATGGGAACAGGGATGGGGAGGGGATGGGATGGGATGGGGATGGGGTGAGGATGGGGTAGAGATAGGATGAGGATAGAGATAGGATGAGGATGGGGATGGGATGGGGATGGGGACAGGGATGGGTCCATGTGGCAGGGACAGGGTGTGAATGGAAATAGGGGCAGGAATAGGAATGGAGATGGGGACAGGGATAGAGACAGGGACAGGGCTGGGGCTGGCACTTTCCTGACCTTGGCCCTGGAGGTACTGATGTTCTCCATGTTCTCGATGCTGCTGACGCAGTTGTTGGGGACCTTGCTGCAGGCCAGGCGGATGTAATCCCAAAACCCACGCTGCCCATCCGAGCTGAACCAACTGATGGGGCCTGCGGGGACCGAGGGGGCTGCGGTCAGGGGCTGCTGTGCTGGCAAACGCCGTCCGCCCGGAAAGCCCCAAGCCAGAGCCCGGACTTGCTCTCTGGTGCCAGCATGTGCATGCCTGCATCCCCATCCACCATGCAGCGCAGGGATGGGGACAGGGACACACCAGGGGCTGCCCGGGCCACCGTTACCTTTAAAGCGGTGGCTGAGGATCTGCTCGAGGATGGCGGCAAAGTTAACGAACTCCTCGGAGGAGTCGTCGATGGGCTCCGCCGTGTATTTCTCCAGCAGGGTCTTCACTGAGAACCTGGTGGGGGGACGGGATCACCGGTGGGAGGGGACAGACACCCAGTACCCTACACCCAGCATCCAGTACCCTGCACCCAGCACCCTGCATCCAGCACACGTTAGGTTTTAGCAACGGCGCAAATTGTTTTTGCAGACGTCGGCTTTCGAGCCCGGCAGCGGGAAGAGGGCGGCGGGCTGAGCCTCGGGCTGTGGCTCACTGACCCCCATGTCCCCACGTCCCCAGGGAGCCCTCCAGGGCGGCCGCTGCTCCCCCGCCGTGCGAGTGGCCAGGAAGGGCAAACAAAGGCCCCCTTCCTCCCCGGCCGTGCGCGGGCGGTGATGGCTTCCCCTTCCGCCCAGCCGCTCGTGCTCGGTGGAGAGAGATGCCGAAGACGTGAAAACCGCTGAGCCTGGCTGGACAGTGGGGGACCGGGCAGGTGTTTCCATGGGGGGGGGGATCGCCCTGTCTGTGGGTCACAGCCACACGTGGGGAGGGTGAGACCGGGGATCCCCATGACGGCAGGTGGAGGGTACCAGATCACGGCAGTGGGGTCTGGAGGTGCCTCATGGCACGGCAGTGAGGTCTGGAGGCATCCTGGTGTCATGACAGCGGGGTCTGGAGACATCTTGTGCCATGGCGAGGAGCCCTGGGGGTCCCCATGTCATGACAGCAGGGTCTGGAGGTGCCCTGTGCCACAGCAAGGAGATCCAGGGGGTCCCCATGTCATGACAGTGGGGTCTGGAGGTGTCCCGTGCCATGGCGAGGAGCCCTGGGGGTCCCCATGTCATGACAGCAGGGTCTGGAGGTGCCCTGTGCCACAACAAGGAGATCCAGGGGGTCCCCATGTCATGACAGTGGGGTCTGGAGGTGTCTTGTGCCACAGCAAGGAGATCCAGGGGGTCCCCATGTCATGACAGTGGGGTCTGGAGGTGTCCTGTGCCATGGCGAGGAGCCCTGGGGGTCCCCATGTCATGACAGCAGGGTCTGGAGGTGCCCTGTGCCACAGCAAGGAGATCCAGGGGGTCCCCATGTCATGACAGTGGGGTCTGGAGGTGTCCCGTGCCATGGCGAGGAGCCCTGGGGGTCCCCATGTCATGACAGCAGGGTCTGGAGGTGCCCTGTGCCACAGCAAGGAGATCCAGGGGGTCCCCATGTCATGACAGTGGGGTCTGGAGGTGTCTTGTGCCATGGCAAGGAGCCCTGGGGGTCCCCATGTCATGACAGCAGGGTCTGGAGGTGCCCTGTGCCACAGCAAGGAGATCCAGGGGGTCCCCATGTCATGACAGTGGGGTCTGGAGGTGTCCTGTGCCATGGCGAGGAGCCCTGGGGGTCCCCATGTCATGACAGTGGGGTCTGGAGGTGCCCTGTGCCACAGCAAGGAGATCCAGGGGGTCCCCATGTCATGACAGTGGGGTCTGGAGGTGTCCTGTGCCATGGCGAGGAGCCCTGGGGGTCCCCATGTCATGACAGCAGGGTCTGGAGGTGCCCTGTGCCACAACAAGGAGATCCAGGGGGTCCCCATGTCATGACAGTGGGGTCTGGAGGTGTCCCGTGCCATGGCGAGGAGATCCAGGGGGTCCCCATGTCATGACGGTGGGGTCTGGAGGTGTCCTGTGCCATGGCGAGGAGCCCTGGGGGTCCCCATGTCATGACAGCGGGGTCTGGAGGTGCCCTGTGCCACAGCAAGGAGATCCAGGGGGTCCCCATGTCATGACAGTGGGGTCTGGAGGTGTCTTGTGCCATGGCGAGGAGCCCTGGGGGTCCCCATGTCATGACAGCAGGGTCTGGAGGTGCCCTGTGCCACAGCAAGGAGATCCAGGGGGTCCCCATGTCATGACAGTGGGGTCTGGAGGTGTCCCGTGCCATGGCGAGGAGCCCTGGGGGTCCCCATGTCATGACAGCAGGGTCTGGAGGTGCCCTGTGCCACAGCAAGGAGATCCAGGGGGTCCCCATGTCATGACAGTGGGGTCTGGAGGTGTCCTGTGCCATGGCGAGGAGCCCTGGGGGTCCCCATGTCATGACAGCGGGGTCTGGAGGTGCCCTGTGCCACAGCAAGGAGATCCAGGGGGTCCCCGTGTCATGACAGTGGGGTCTGGAGGTGTCCTGTGCCATGGCGAGGAGCCCTGGGGGTCCCCATGTCATGACAGCGGGGTCTGGAGGTGCCCTGTGCCACAGCAAGGAGATCCAGGGGGTCCCCATGTCATGACAGCGGGGTCTGGAGGTGCCCTGTGCCATGGCGAGGAACCTTGGGGGTCCCCATGTCATGACAGCGGGGTCTGGAGGTGTCCCATGTCATGGTGAGGAGCCCTGGGGGTCCCCCAGGCCCCAACAGCAGGACCTAGGGGTCCCTGGCACAGTGACCCCAAACCTCGGTGCCCCCCACATGCCCCCCAGGCCAGGCTCCATCACAGCCCAGCACAAGCAACCCCTAACTGGGGGTCGGGGATGGGGGGGGGACATCACCCCATGCCCACACTTGGGCCCTGGGGACAGGAAGGACCACCAGCCCCACCACCCCATCCCTGCCCCCCCCCCGGTCCAGCCGGGCGTCGCCATGACAACCCTCATCCTCCATCCCTGCTGCCTTCATCCCTCCATCCTCACTGCCCTGAGTGGGGGCCCTGACGTCACTTCCTCGGCCCCCTGCCCACGGGCGGGGGGAGGGGGTCTCCAGCCCCAGCCCCCCCCGACCCCCGCTACCCCCAGCCCCCCCCAGCACCCTCCACCCCCCCTGCACCCACCCCCACACACACACCCGGCCCTCCTGCCCCCGGCATCACCGGCACCGGCAGCCTCCATGTTGTCGTTGTGTCCCCAGCCCCCCCCATCACCCCCCCAGGACCCCCCCCCAAACCCCACCGCCCCCACCCCACCGCCCGCATCCTTGCATCCCCCCCCTCCTTCCCTGCATCCCCCATCCTCCTCCAAATCTCAATTTCCTCCCCCCCCCCCAAAAAAGCGACTGCACCACCACCAAAATATCCCCCCCAGGGTGAAATCACCGGGGGGGGGGGTCGATATGACCCCCCCTCCTCCCTCACCCCCCCTCCATCCTCCATCTCCTCCATCCCCAGCAGCAGTGGTCCTCTCTCTCAATCTCTCTCTCTCTCTCCCCCCTCCCGCCCCCTCCCCACGCTCCCCCCCCCTCTATTTTCACTTGCCCCCCCCCAAGACCAGGCCAGCCCCCACCTGCAGACGGTGATGAGGTTTTTCCTCTCCACGGCGATGTTTCTGGAGGAGGCTTTCTTGGAGGAGAGCCCCAGAGCCATGGCAGCCTGCAGGCAGCTCGTTTCCATCCAGAGCCGCCTGA
Source organism: Haliaeetus albicilla (assembly GCF_947461875.1). Classification (NCBI taxonomy): domain Eukaryota; kingdom Metazoa; phylum Chordata; class Aves; order Accipitriformes; family Accipitridae; genus Haliaeetus; species Haliaeetus albicilla. The sequence goes on along the minus strand of NC_091489.1, from coordinate 3,735,555 downwards.
ACCGGGGCGGGGGGGGGGGATGCCCAGCCACGGGCGATGCCCCTTCTCCCGTGGGGTGACCCCCGCTTCCCACCCACCCTCCCCCCCCCCCACGCCACGGTCCCCCGCACCGCGCAGGCTTTGCTTTACCAGCAAAACTCCCCCCACCGCCACCAACGCCAACGGGCCGTGCGTCCCCCCCCCAAAGAGGGATGCGGGGCCTGGTGTTCTCCCCGCCTCCAGCCCCCCCCCCCCAAAAAAAAAAATCTTTTCCCTCCTGGGAAGGGAGAGGATGGGGGAATAAAGGGGGGTGGGATGAAGCTGGGGGGGGAGCTTCCTCCCTACAGGGCCCAGTCCATCACCATGATGTGCCACTGGTGGGGACCCCGTGGGCAGAGATATGGCGAGGGGGGGGACACGACAGGCTCTGGCTGGACCCTAGGCAGTCCCCAGGGGAACTGGGGGGGCCTTTTGCCCCCCCGCCCCAGGGCTGAGCTCGGCTGCCCCCCTCCCTGCCGTGGGTTCCTGCTTTGGGGGGGATGCTGAGCATCTCCCCTCCCCGCGGGGTCTGTGGGGTGTGTGGGACCCCCCCAAGTGGGGGGGGGGTGAGGTGTGAGCCCCCCGGGGGGGGCTGTGCTAGGGAGGGAGCCCCACAATGCTCCCAGCACCCTGCTTGTGTACTGTGCCTCAGTTTCCCCATTGATGTGACAGGGTAATCGAGGGGGAGGTCAATACCACAGGCACCCATATCCCCCCCCCCTCCCCAGCACCCAGATAAATCAGAGTCACCCTGAGCAGAGAGGCACCCCCCAACCACGACCTGGGGGGACACATCCCACCTCTCTGTGCCCCCCCCGGGGTGCCCCACACCCTCCTCTGCCCCTGCAAAGGGGACCCAGCCCATAGCACCCAGTCGGGGGGCAACAGGGCACCCCTGGGGGGGAGGGACCCCCAAAATCCACGGGGTTGCTGCAGGGAGGGGAGCCCTTGGCAGCACCCAGATAACACCGGGGGCCGTTATCAGAGCACCCAGCCCGCGGCTATCGCAAATCCTGGCCCCGCGGCCCCGCAGCAGGTGCCACCGGGTCCCCAAATTGTGGGACAGGCCAGCAGCCCATGGCCCCCAGCCTGGACCGTCCCCCCAAATGGGGCTGTCACGGGGGGGGGCAGCACCGTCCTGACCCCACGACTGGGGCACGAGCGATGCCCCAGCAGCCGGGATGTCCCTGCGGGTGTCCCCGAGCACTTGGGTGGCTGGTGTGGGGGGGTGTGTGTGTGTGTGCACGTGTGTGGGTGTGCACGGGCAAAGCTCACCCACCTCACCCTCGTCCCTTTCCTTGCACCCTAGGATTTGGGGCTGGGGGCCGAGAGCCCTTTAGGAAGGTTGCAAATGGAGAGACACGCGCACGTACGTGCACACGCGTGCATGTGCACGCCTGCATGCAAATACGTGCGTGCACACTTGAGCATGCACGCGCATGCACGATGCACACACACGTGCACTCACGTGTACACACACACACGCACGCACCCTCCTTGCCCTGCACCGAAGCATCCATGCCCCTCCCACCACCTCTCCGCAGGGCACCCCAGGGACGGCAATCCCACGGGACAGACGGAAGCCTGGCCACGTCCCCCGTCCCTGCAGGAACCCACGGGCACCTCACGCCTCCTCCCCTGGGGAAACCTCCCCAGGAACCCCCCCCCTTTTTTTTTTTTTTTAAAAAAAACGAGAAAACCCCAACCCTACGTGAAAGAGGGGGGCAGCCAGAGGGTTCCCGGGGATTCCCCGCAGGGAAACCCGGAGCCTCATACATAAGATAGCGGGGGGCACCGGGAACACGACACGGCCGAGTCGGGGCAGGACGAGCGGCTGGGGAGGGCCGTGGGGCGCGGGCAGGCAGGCAGCAGGCAGGCAGGGCGCAGCCTCGACGCCGCAAGATGTTGCGCCCCGATAACCTTGTTTACGGGGGGCCCCGGGGGGGGGCCGGGTGAGCCCGAAAAGGGGGGGAAGATTAGGGAGGTGAGCGTGACTCAGGGCATTTGGGCGCACGACTCTTTCCCTGCGGGCAGCTGCAGGCAGAGCGCGGGCAGGGGCTGGCGGCGAGGGCAGGGGCGTCGCGGAGCCACCCCGGGGGTAAGGTGTGGGGTCGTGGGTGGTGGGAGCGTCTCGGGGGGTCCCTGGGTGCTGGGAGCGGGGGGACGGGGTGGGCGGGGGGACGGTGGGGCCAGGCGGGGCTGGGGCGAGCACCCCGGGGTGCCCCCGGAGTGGGGTGGCGTCTGTAGGGATGTCAGCGGGGTGTGCCCATCCACATGGGATGTATGGGCTCCATACCGAGCCACGTTGGGTACCTGCTGCAGGAGGGATCCCAGCCACGCTGCACGGATGGCGTGGGATGTATGGGCTCCATACTGAGCCATGTTGGGTACCTGCTGCAGGAGGGAGCTGAGCCACACTGCACAGATGGCATGGAATGTATAGGCTCCATACTGAGCCACGTTGGGTACCTGCTGCAGGAGGGATCCCAGCCACGCTGCATGGATGGCGTGTGATGTATGGGCTCCATACTGAGCCATGTTGGGTACCTGCTGCAGGAGGGAGCTGAGCCACACTGCACAGATGGCATGGAATGTATAGGCTCCATACTGAGCCACGTTGGGTACCTGCTGCAGGAGGGATCCCAGCCACGCTGCATGGATGGCGTGCGATGTATGGGCTCCATACTGAGCCATGTTGGGTACCTGCTGCAGGAGGGAGCTGAGCCACACTGCACAGATGGCATGGAATGTATAGGCTCCATACTGAGCCACGTTGGGTACCTGCTGCAGGAGGGATCCCAGCCACGCTGCATGGATGGCGTGCGATGTATGGGCTCCATACTGAGCCATGTTGGGTACCTGCTGCAGGAGGGAGCTGAGCCACACTGCACAGATGGCATGGAATGTATAGGCTCCATACTGAGCCACGTTGGGTACCTGCTGCAGGAGGGATCCCAGCCACGCTGCATGGATGGTGTGCGATGTATGGGCTCCATACTGAGCACCTGCTGTGGGAGGGAGGTCCTGCACCAAGCCACACTGCGTGGATGGTGTGAGAGGTATGGGCTCCGTGCTGAGTGTATGCGATACGTGCTTTGGGACGTCTGGGGTCTATATGGAGCTGTGCTGTATATATGCTGTAGGAGGCAGGAGTCCAGTCCTGAGTCATGCTAGCCATGTGGCGTGGGAGGTATGGGCTCTATACTGAGCACATTGGCTATGTGGTGCAGGAGAGACGGGCTCTACACTGTGCACATGAGGTGTATGGTGTAGGAGGTATGGACTCCATACCATGCACATGATATGGGAGGTATGGGCTCTATACTGAGCACATTGGCTATGTGGTGCAGGAGAAACGGGCTCTACACCGTGCACATGAGGTGTATGGTGTAGGAGGTATGGACTCCATGCCATGCACATGATATGGGAGGTATGGGCTCTACACTGCGCACGAGGTGTATGGTGTAGGAGGTATGGACTCCATACTGTGCACATGATATGGGAGGTATGGGCTCTACACTGCGCACACGAGATGGGCTCTATACGGCACACACGGTGTGGAACGTATGGGCTCTATAAGGTGCGAGGTGGCACAGGGATGGATTCGCCAGGTCCGGGTCACCTGGGCGCAGGGTGACCGGTGCCCAGCGGGTCCCCCCCCAGCCCCTCACCCCGGCCTCGGGGCACCTCCTGGACCCTGGGGGGGGGACGGACAACGGGCGGGGGGGGGGAGCGGGGCGGGGGCCGACACCGCCCGGGCGTTATCAGCGGGACGCAGCCCCGCACACCGGGCTGATGCAAGAGCCGCCGGCGGGGCTTGGGGGGGGGGGTGTTGGGGTTCGGGGGCGGGGGGGGGTGCCCGGGCCAGGCCGGCCTGGGGGGGGGACGGGACCGGGGGCCGCTGGCGCTGCGGGGCCAGGCGGGGCAGGAAGGAGGAGGCCGGGTCCGGAGCCGACCGCGGTTCCCGTGGCCCCGCCGAGGTTCCCGAACCCCACCGGGGGGTGTCCCGTAGCCCCCCAGCGGGGGTCTCCGTGCCCCCACCCCGGCTGCCGGCCGGGAGCGAGCTCCTGCATCACCCTGGTGAGATCTGAGGAGGGGGGGGGGAGCTGGTGTCCCCCCCCAAAGACCCCCTGACCTCGCAGCAACTCCCCCACCTCCTCACCATGAGCCCCCCCCCGTGTTTGTGGGGGGTCCCTGGGCTGGGGCCGGGGGGGGGGCAGCCGGGGTTCTCGTCCCCCCAGTCTAGGGGGGATCCCCCCGGGGGTGTGTGTGTGTGTGTGCTGGGGCAGAGGGGGGCTGAGGACTTCGGGGCAGGACCCCCCCCCAAGGAGGGTCTGGGCTGGGGGGGGCAGGTGTGGGGGTCATGGGGGGACTCGAACCCGTGGATCCCTCTGGGGGTGCCCCGGGGGGGGTGGATGCCCGGGGGGGCGGAGTGCGGAGGCAGGGCGCCCCCTGGCGGTTGTCCCCCGCCACAGCCCCGGGGCAGCTGCGGGGGGGGGGACGGGGGGGGCAGCCCTGGGTGGGTGGGGGGGTGTCACAGTGGGGTGCAGAAAGGGGGGGGTGCAGGCACAGGTTGCACCTTCCCACCTCCAGGCACCCACCTGCCGCTCAGGGGGCTGCAGGGGTTTTGGGTGCTGAGCGGAGGTGGGGGGGGGCAGCAGGGCCCCCTCCCACCCCCCGCTGCACGCCCTGGGGTGCTTGTGCCATCCTGCTTTGGGATGTTGTGGTGAGCCCAGCTGTGCCTCAGTTTCCCCTTTCTCACCCCAGTGGTCTGCCAGGGGCTGCGGGGGGGGGGGTTGCTGAGGGTCCTGGGCACTGCAGTGTGGGACCCCAGGCCCTGTGTGTGGGTCTATATGGGACCCCACCTATGTGCATGGGTCTATATGGGACCCCACCTATGTGCATGGGTCTATACGGGACCCCAGCCCCTGTGCATGGGTCTATATGGGACCTGTGTGTGGGTCTATATGGGACCCCAGCCCCTGTGCATGGGTCTATATGGGACCCCACCTATGTGCATGGGTCTATACGGGACCCCAGCCCCTGTGCATGGGTCTATATGGGACCTGTGTGTGGGTCTATATGGGACCCCAGCCCCTGTGCATGGGTCTATATGGGACCCCACCTATGTGCATGGGTCTATACGGGACCCCAGCCCCTGTGCATGGGTCTATATGGGACCTGTGTGTGGGTCTATATGGGACCCCAGCCCCTGTGCATGGGTCTATATGGGACCCCACCTATGTGCATGGGTCTATATGGGACCCCAGCCCCTGTTCATGGGTCTATATGGGACCGCACCCACACGTGAGGGGACGTGTGGGACCCAGCCCATGTACGCGGGTCCACAGGGGACCTGACCCCCAGGCGCAGGACACGGCAGGACCAACCGGCACGGGTGGGCACGGGTGGGCCAGGGCGGGATGCCACGTCCCTGGTGGGAAGCTGCTGGGGCTCTGCCATCGCCTGACGTCGGTTCCCATCCCAGACAGCGGCAGGGCAGGGCACCGCTTCCCCGGGGGACCCCCGGCCCCGGGACCTCCTGACCCTTGGGGAGCGGGTTACGCAGGCGGGGGCTGCGGGAACGGCCCCGGCGTCCGGCTTCAGCCCCATCCCAGGGGACAAATCCCACATCCCGGGGGGGCACCGAGCACTGCCCCGGCCTCTCCTAACAGATTTTCTCTCCCTTTCCCCTGCGCTCACCCTGATGCCATAGAGGGCCGGGTTATGGTGCTGCCGGGCTGATTGCCGGGACGCAGCGAGGCGGTGGTGGGGGTCGAGCCCGGAGCCATGGAGGGGCCCGGTCAGGTAGGGAGACCCGGCCCCAAGCCCTGGCTCTACCGCTGCGCCCCGGCTGGCTCCCACCCCCGGCACGGCCCCGGCGAGGCGCTGGGGGTGCTGGTCCCCACTGAACCCCCTTCTCTCTGTCCCCGCAGGAGGCCTACGAGGAGAGGATGAGGAGGACCCTGGACCCCGAGGGCTACGAGGACCCCGGCATAAAGGACTCCCGCCTATCGCTGGGGGAGATGAGCAGTGAGTGGCTCCCTTGGGTGCTGGGGGACGCTGGGCATGCGTGGGCACCATCGTTGCATGGGGAATGGCATTGCACGGGCACCAGTGGCGTACGGGTGCCAGCGTTGCAGAGGTGACGGCGTTGCGTGGGTGATGGCGTTGCGTGGGCGATGGCACTGGCGTTGCACGGGAACCGGCACCGGCTGGGTGCCAGCGTTGCAGGGGCACACCGGTGGTTTAAGGTTGCATGTTGCATGGGTGCCAGAGTTTCAGGGGTGCCAGCTATGCATGGGTACCAGCATGGCACAGGCATGTTGCATGGGCGCCAGCGTTGCATGGGCGCCAACGTTGCATGGGCACCAGCGTTGCATGGGCGCCAGCGTTGTATGGGTGCCAGCGTTGCATGGGCACCCGTGTTGCATCAGCACCATATTACATGGGTGCCAGCATGGCACAGATGTGTTGCATGGGCACCAGCGCTGCGCAGACGCGTTGCATGAGTGCCAGCGTTGCATGGGCACCAGCGTTGCATGGGTGCCAGCGTTGCACAGATGTGTTGCACGGGTGCCAGCGTTGCATAGGCAGCAGGGCTCACTCGGAGCCCCGGGGAGGTCAGGCAGGGACACGCACCCCTCGGGATCGCATCTCCCAAAGGCAGCGACACCCTTTGCCAAAGCCCTGGAGCCGGTGAGGTGCCACCTCCAGCGCAAGGGCTATGTGTGCCCGAGACAGGGCCGAGCTTGGGGACACCCAGGGTCCTCGAGGCCATGACTGAGAGTCCCCGGGGAGGGAGGAGAGGGGAGTTTGGGGGGTTCTGCATGCCCCAGAGCATCCCCTTGCCCAAAGCTCGGTTGATTTGGAGCTGCCACCCCGAGGGGTTGCTTGGGCTGTGCCGGCTCCCGGCCTCCAGCCCCTCGGGTCCCCGTTTGGGGTGACGCATGTCGGGGGGGGTAACGCTGCCGCCTGTTCTGCGCAGGGGCCAGCGCCGGCACCGGGTCCCCCTTGCACGCGTGGAGGGCCAGAGCCGAGGAGCTGACGCCCCTGCGGTGAGTCCCCCAAATCGGGCAAGGGGCCGGACGCTGCCCCTCCTGCCCGGCTGGCATTGGCAAGGGGAGGCTGCCGGCACCCATGGGTGCCCGGCGCTGACACCCCCCCTCCCCTCCGTCCTGGCGGTGTGTGTTTTGCAGCCGGTATTTGCCCAGCCGCCGGGGATGCTATGACGTGGATGGGAGGAGGCGCGCGGCCGGGGCCCCCCCGGGACAGGCGAGCCGCCGTGGCGGAGGGCAGCGTGAGTGACCATGGGGGCACCGGGGGACGAAGCCCAGCCCCGGCATCCCCCCCATCCCCAACCCAGCCCTCCGTCGCGCCACCCGCTCCGGCTTTGCCACCCCTGTCCCCACCCTTCGGGGGGTGACCGTCACCCGGGCGTCAGGGCACGCCGCGGGGTGACCGCTGCCGCTTGTCCGTAATCGCCCGCTGATTGAGGATAAATAAAGTCTTTGTTTGGGGTGAGGACAAGAACCACTTGGGGCTGAACGCCGGCTGGCGCCGGGCGGCTTGGCGGCGGTGGCAGCGGGCCGCGACGAGGACAGGCTCGTGCCCACGTGCCACGGCCAACGCTGTCGGGGACACTGGGGAGGGGGGGGACACACGCGCCCCATCCCTGCTCGCGTGGGCACAGCATCCTTCAGCCAGCAGAGCGGGATGCGGCTCTTATGGCATCACCCCGCCGGGTGACCTGGCTGGGGGTCAGCGAGGGGACTGCGGTGGTCCCCAGTTGGGGGAGAAGGGGACGGGGTGAGCCTGTCCCCGGCACCGGGGCGGCCACGGGCGAGCAGGACCCGTGCTGGTGTTTACTGTCAGCAAAGGCAAAGTGCTCCGGGATTTACGGTGCACACAGGGTGGCTGTGGGGCGTGGGGCTTGGCCCCCGCTTTATAGGGCTGGAGCCTTGCGAGGCTGTGGGGAGCACAGGGGGGTTGTAGGTAGGTGGGGGACGGGGACACCTCGAGCTCCTGGGGTCTGGCTGGCTGGGGATGTGCTGTCCCCATCCCAGTCCAAGGGGCAGCGCTCAGTGCTGGGGTCAGGGTTGTGCCGGTGGCAGGGTGGTGGGACAGAGCATGGCCACAAATCCTGCCCGCATCCCAGTGCCGGTGATGTCCCCAGACTGTCACCTTGCCCCAGGAGCTGGGCTGCAGGAATCTGAGGGGCTGGAGGTGGGCACCGGCAGGGTGGGGGGTGATGGAGGGACACATCCAGCAAGCCCTAACTGGTTGAAGGATGGGGGTTATAGGGGTGGGGACACATCCAGCAAACCCCAGCTGGGTCTGGGATGGGGCAATGGAGGGGGGGACACGTCCAGCGAGTCCCAGCTGGGTCTGGGGTGGGGGTGATGGAGCAGGAGACACATCCAGGCAACCCCAGCCGGGTCTGGGATGGGAGTGATGAGGGGGAGACGCCTCCAACAGACCCCAGGGGGGTCCGGGCCAGGGCAGGGACCAGCTAATGCATTGGTGGCTCCGCTCGCAGCTCCGTCGGTGACCGATGTGGACCTGGAGGCGGGGGGGAGCACGAGGCCTGTGTTCCAGCGAGAGACCCATGAGGTGGGTGCTGCCCTGGGGACCCCCATTCCTTCCCCATTCCCGGGGGTGGGCGGACTGTGGCCATCTGGGGACCAACCTCACACCAAGCCCTGGGGACACCAGGGCACGGGGAGATGCTGACACGGGAGCTGCAGCTCTGGGTCTCCTGGGGGTCCCTGGTGCAGCCAGGGGGGACCCTGACCCCCGGCTTCGGCTGCAGGGCTACGTGGAGCTGCACGAGCTGGTCATGGACAACAGAAAGGAGCTGTACTGGATGGAGGCCAGCCACTGGCTCAAACTGGAGGAAGACTTCAAGGAAGCCGGGCACTGGGGTCAGCCCCATCTCTCCTTCCTGACCTACCGCAGCCTCCTGGATATCCGACGGGCTTTGCCCAAAGGTGGGGACACCGGCTGGGGCCGGGATGGTGGCAGGGACCCCGCGCCAGCCGGCCGGTGACGGTGCTATCCCCGTAGGTGCCGTGCTCTTCAACGTGGCGGCCACCTCGCTGCCGGCCATCGCCCACACCCTCATTGACCAGATGATCTACGAGGGGCAGATCAAGCCGCAGGACCGGGATGACATCCTGAGGACGCTGCTGCTGGAGCACAAGTACGGCTGGGGGTGATGGCCCCAGGGGGGGACCCCCAGTGTCCAGGCTGGATCTGGCCCCAGCGAGTCCCGCTGGAGCCTGGCACGGGGTGGAAAAGCTCCTCCGTGGTTTGGCTTTGCCTCCCAGCCCAGTTTGGGGGTCCCTGCAATACCCCCAGAGCTGGGGCTGTCTTATGGGGTTTTGGGGGGGGTCAAGCAGCGCTGGCCCATCTGACGCCGCCCTCGCTGCTGCTCTAGACACCCCAGTGAGGCCAAGCAATTTGGGACCCCATCACCGGCGCAGCTGCAGCGCTCGGGCACGGGCCAGGCAGAGACGGAGCAGCCGCTGCTGCGGGAGCAGCAGCCCCTGGAGATGCGCAGGCTGGCTGGGGCTGAGCAGGTGAGCAGGGACAGGGCTGGGGTGGGGGGTGATGGGGGGCCGGGCAGGTGCAGGGGGGCATTGGGGTGCAGAGTCGGGGGTGCCAGGTGTGGCCAGGGTGTGGGGAGGGCTGCTGGGAGATGCATACGAGGTGTACGTGAACACACACACCTTCGCACACGTGCATGCACACACCGGGCAGTTGCACGCCAAGCGGCGTGCAGGTTCTCGCAGGGACCCTTGTGCTGCGCATCTCCTGGGGAGTACACCCACTCACTGACACACGCTTGTGCACACTTGCACACCTATCCACACGCACTCACACAGGCATGAGCATGCACGAGTGCACGGGCACAAACACCTCCCCAAACTCCCACGCACACCGCTTTCTCTCGCCCTCACACACATGTGCGCACACATGCATGTGCACACTTGTGCAGGCATATGCACGCGCATGCACGCGCATACCTTCACACTCGCAGGGGCATGCACGCACACGGGTGCACACGCATGCACGTACATGTGCACGCAGGGGAGGTGTTGCCGTGGGATGGTGCAGAGGTGGTAGCGAGGGAGCCGGGCTTTCGGGGGCAGAGGGGACACGCAGGGGATGGCGGGGGGACATGCAGGGGATGGAGGGGGAGATGCAGGGGACAGCCACCAAGGATGGCTGGCTGATTCCTGCTATTTGTCTGCCTGCAACAGAGCCCGAGCAGGGCCACTATACCCCAGCTCCCTGAGAAGGTCCCCAAGGATGCCGAGGCCACGCTGGTCCTCGTGGGTGAGTGGTCAGCGGGGAGGTGGGTGCAGGGTCAGGGTGGTGGGTGCAGGGTCAGGACAGTGGGTGTGGGGCCGGGCTGTGCAGGGGGAGCTTTGGCGTCTGCCCGTCGCTGCCTGCTCGCTCACTCGCTGCATTTCTTGTGCCTTTTTTGACCCTCCCCGTCTTCAGCCTTCGCCGCTGCCTGCTGCTGCTCAGTGCTGCTCTCTGGGCCCCATGTCTCCATGTCCCTTGTCCTCATGTCCCATTTCCCCACTCCCCTGTGCCCCCATGTTCTCATGTCTCTATGTCCCCACACCCCGATGTCCCTGTGCTCCCATGCCCACCTATCCCTGTGTCCCAGTGTCTGTGTGTCCCCGTGCCTCAGTGTCCTCATGTCTTTGTGTCCCTATCCTATTCCCTTTTTCCCCCCATGTCCCCATGCCTCTGCGTCACCTTGTGTCCATATCCCAATGTCCCCATGTTTTGATGTCCCCATGTCTCCGTGCTCCTGTGTCCCCATGTCCCTGTGCCCCGTGTCCCTGTGCCCGGCCCCCCCCATGACCCCCATCCCATCCCATCCTCCCCCCAGGCTGCGCAGCCTTCCTGGAGCAGCCGACGCTGGCCTTCATGCGCCTGAAGAACGCAGTGACGCTGGACACTGTCCTCAACGTGTCCCTACCCGTCCGCTTCCTCTTCGTGGTCCTGGGCCCCGACAGCCCCCACATCAGCTACCACGAGATCGGCCGCACCATCGCCACCATGATGTCCGAGAGGGTACGGCTCACCCGCCATTGCCACCAGCACTGCCGTCCAGGGTGCCAGCCCCCCTGAGCACCCCAAAGTCCCCAGCCCTGGGGCTGCACCCTCTAACAGGGCTCGTCCCACTGTGCCCTGTCCCTCTCTGTGCCTGTGTCCCTGTGTCCCCATGCCACTATGTCCCCTTGTCCCCACGCACCTGTGTCCTCATCCTTCTGGGTCTCCATGTCCTCATGCACCCCTGTCCCCATCTCCACATGCACCCCTGTCCCTATGTCCATATGCATCCCTGTTCCCACACATCTGTGTCCCTATGGCCCCATGCTCCCATGTCCCCGAGGTCAAATGTCCCCTTGTCCCCATGTGTCCAAGCAACCATGTCCTCATGCTCCTGTGGTCCTAAGTCCCCCATATCCTCCCTTATCCCCCTGTCCCCAAGCCCCTGTGTGCCCACGCCCCTGCTCATCCTCATGCCCCCATGTCCACATGCGATCGTGTCCCCATGATGCCCCATCCCCCTGGGGATGCTCAGGGGCCGGGTGGGTGCCCAGCAGCACCCAAGGGTGCCGGAGATGGCTGAGCACCCGTCCCCGGGCCACCCTGCAGGTCTTTCGCCGGGATGCCTACCTGGCCGAGAGTCGCCAGGAGCTGCTGAAGGGGGTGGACGATTTCCTGGAGGCCAGCATCGTCCTGCCGCCCACCGACACCATTAACGAGCAGCTCCTCCGCAGCCTGGTGCCACTGCAGCACGAGCTGCTCCGCCGCCGCTACCAGCCCCCCGAGAAGGCGCCGGCCAAGGACTTCCTAAAAGACCTGAGTATGGCGGGGACCACCCCAGCCCCCCTGGGATCCCCCGTCCCCGTGGTTGGCGGGACCCCCCTCCCTTGCAGGTGGGGTCCCCCCATGGCTGCCTGCTTGTGTCCCCAGAGCTGGAAGAACCGGCGCTGGAGGACGACGACCCCCTGCGCAGGACGGGGAGACCTTTTGGGGGGCTGGTGCGGGACATCCGCCGCCGGTACCCCAAATATCTCAGCGACATCAAGGATGCCTTGAGCCCCCAGTGTCTGGCCGCCATCATCTTCATCTACTTTGCGGCGCTGTCACCTGCTATCACCTTTGGAGGCTTGCTGAGTAATGGGGGGGACAGGCTGGGGACGCGCCAGGGGATGGGGACGTCCCCCAGTTGGGCACGGGGTTGGGGGACCGGGGGTGCCACCGCCTGCAGCACCATCCCCTGGGGATTCCCCTGCGGGGTGGGGGTATTGGACCCCCTAATCCCTGTGCTGATGAGTGTGGGATGGGGGGACACAGCGCTGTCCCCCACCCTGGCACCCACCGGCTCTGCCCCCCTCCAGGTGAGAAGACCAACGGCATGATGGGGGTGTCGGAGCTGCTCCTCTCCACCTGTGTGCAGTGCGTCCTCTTCAGCATCCTCAGTGCCCAGCCCCTGCTTGTCGTCGGCTTCTCAGGGCCCCTCCTCGTCTTCGAGGAAGCCTTCTACTCGGTGGGTGCCCCCTGCACCTCTGGGTGCCCCCCACCCACCCACCAGTGGTCCCCACAGGGGGCTCGTGGTGTCCCCACCAGCCCTGGCAGAAGCACAGGGTGCTGCCGTGAGGGGATGCCATGCGGGTGATGGCACATGGGTGATGCTGCATGGGTGATGCTGCATGGGTGATGGCACATGGGTGCTATCACACAGGTAGAGCCATCCAGAGCATGGCACAGGGGTGATGCGAGGTGCATGATGCCATGTGGGTGATGCCAAATAGCTGACACCACAGGGGTGACACCACGTGCGTGATGCCAGGCGGGTGCTGCCATTGGGGGTGCTGCCAGGCGGGTGATCCCACAGGAGTCCTGCCGCACCGGGGTACCACTATCCCCATCCTGGCACCCCTCAGCCCCTGGGCAGGAGACACAGGGCCACCGTGGGACCCTGGGGTCCAGCCCCCCTGGGTGCCCATGTCGGGAGCTCTGGGGGGCTGACAGAGCTGTGCCCCCTGGTTTCCCAGTTCTGCAATAGCTATGGCATGGAGTACATCGTGGGCCGGGTCTGGATCGGCTTCTGGCTGATCCTGCTGGTGCTGGTGGTGGTGGCCTGCGAGGGCAGCTTCCTGGTGCGCTACCTGTCCCGCTACACCCAGGAGATCTTCTCCTTCCTCATCTCCCTCATCTTCATCTACGAGACCTTCTACAAGCTCGTCACGGTGAGGGGCGCGGGGGTCCCGCGGTGGGAAAGAGGTGGGGGGCTGCAGATTGTAGTCGTCACCCGGGTTTCCATAGAAACGGGGGGAGCTGGGTGAGGGATGCAGGTGAGGGATGGAGCCCATGTCTCAGCGATTTCTCCCTCTTCCCAGGTGTTTCCCAGCTCGTGCTTCTCTCTGCAGGGGGAGTTTTGGGGCAGGGAGGTGAAGCCCAGGCAGATGTCCCACCTGGGCTGCAGCAAACACGGTCCTTGCCCAGGAACTGCCCAGAGAGCCCTGATTTCTTCCCCCATCCCCTAGCTCAGACCCTTCCCAGCTGGCTGGTAGCAATGGGACAGTGTCACCCTGTGCACTGAGTGCCCACAGGGACACCTCTGGTGCTGGAGAGGTGACAGGCAGGACACATGCCCCATCCCACCCTGGCCCCTCATCACACCGAGGTGCCCCCCTCTACAGGCTCGGCACAGCCCCAAGCATCCTGGGTGATGCATGGTCCGCAGCAGGGCCGTGCTCGTCTGTCCCCACCGTGCCACCCAGCCCCTGCTCCGGCCCCATTTCCAAAGGAGCGTGGAGAAAAACCAAGCCTAAAAATAACTCCCTGCTCACCGTGTGCCAAGCTCCCAGCCTCACCGGTTGTCCTGGCATGCACCCACACACCCACGGGGCTCCCAGCATGGCAGGAGGAGTTCAGGGGGATCCCCCATCCCCACCCGCTAGCAGGGATCCCATCCTCCCTGACCCTCTCCCTTTTCCTCCACAGATCTTCAAGAATCACCCGCTACAGCGGTTTTACAACACGACGGACGTAGTTAACCCCAAGGTGCCAGAGCCCAACACGGCGCTGCTGTCCCTCGTCCTCATGGCTGGCACCTTCTTCCTGGCTTTCTTCCTCCGCAAGTTCAAGAATAGCACTTTCCTGCCTGGCAGGGTGAGGACGGGGAGGAGCACTGTGGTGTCCCCATCGTGTCCCCCCCACTGGACCCAGGGAAAGCACTGGGGGCAAAATCGGGGCTCGGCGGGTGCGGTTTCCTGAAAGGGGCTGGCTGAGACCGTGCAAACTCATTGCATGCTCCTGCAGAGGTCTTTGCTAGAGCTCGCTGCCAGCGGGGACGCGGCAGGCGGGGATCCCCTCGGCTGAGTGGGGACACAGGCGGGTTTAACAGGATCACGGTGTCCCCCCAGGTCCGGCGCTTGATCGGGGACTTTGGGGTGCCCATTTCCATCTTCATTATGGCGCTGGTCGACTTCTTCATCCAGGACACGTACACGCAGGTCAGGGAGCAGCAGGAGAACAGGGCTGCGGGGAGACGGGTGTCCCTAACAAGGGGACGGGGAGCTGGGTGCCCCATTCCTGTCCCCTCACTCCCCCATCTCTGCTCCCATCCAGAAACTGAATGTCCCCAAAGGGCTGGAGGTCACCAACTCGTCCGCCCGGGGCTGGTTTATCAACCCCATGGGGAAGGACAACAGCTTCCCCATCTGGATGATGTTCGCCTCCGTGGTGCCCGCCCTCCTGGTCTTCATCCTCATCTTCCTCGAGACACAGATCACCACGTGAGGACCGGAGGGATACAGGGAGGGAAGGGAGGACTGCGGGGTGCCTGGCAGGACAGGGATGGAAAGGGACTTCCCACCATTGACTCTTCCCTCTCTGTCCCCGGCAGCCTCATTGTCAGCAAGCCCGAGAGGAAACTGGTGAAAGGCTCCGGCTTCCACCTGGACCTGCTGCTGATCGTGGCCATGGGGGGGGTGGCCGCCCTCTTCGGCATGCCCTGGCTCAGCGCCACCACCGTCCGCACCATCACCCACGCCAACGCCCTCACCGTCATGAGCAAGACCTCCGCTCCTGGCGAGAAGTCCCAGATCCTGGAGGTCAAGGAACAACGCGTGAGCGGCTTCTTTGTGGCCTTACTCATCGGTGAGCTGGGGACGTGCCCCCCCCCACACCCCAGCCCGGGCAGCGAGGGCTGCGTGCCCCCAACAGCTCTCCCTGACCTCTCCCTCTCCACCGCAGGCATCTCCATCCTCATGGAGCCCATCCTAAAGTACATCCCACTGGCCGTGCTCTTCGGCATCTTCCTCTACATGGGCGTCACCTCCCTCTTTGGCATCCAGCTCTTTGACCGCATCCTGCTCTTGCTGATGCCACCCAAGTACCACCCCAGAGAGCCCTACGTCACCCGGGTGAGTGAGCCCTGTGTCACCCGGCCGGGTGGCCGTGGGCTTGGGGGGTGTCCTGGGCTGTGGGACCCCGTGGTGCTGCCTGCAGTTGCTTGGGGCTCCCCCAAAGAGCCTCCTCCTTTGGTGTTGGCCTTCGCTGGGCTCTTCAGGCCACTGGTCCTGCCCAGTACTCAGCACCCTGGGAAAGGTGCAGGGTGCTGGACCCACCACCCTGACCCCGCTGGGCTCCTTGTCCTGCAGGTGAAGACTTGGCGGATGCACCTCTTCACCTTCACCCAGATCATCGTCCTCGGGCTGCTGTGGGTGGTGAAGTCCACCCCGGCCTCGCTGGCGCTGCCCTTCGTCCTCATCCTCACCGTGCCCCTGCGGCGCTTACTGCTGCCCAGGATCTTCCAGGACATCGAGCTCAAATGCGTACGTAGCCCTGGCGTGGGCTGGGAGCTGTTGTGGTGCTGTCCCCATCCCTGTGCCCATCCCTGTTCCCATCCTCATCCTCATCCCCATCCCTATCCCTGTCTCCATCCTTGTTCCCATCCCTATCACTGTCCCCACCCTCATCCCTGTCCCTGCCTGTGTCTCCATCCTCATCCCCATCCCTGTCCCCATCCTCATCCCCATCTGTATCCCCATCCTCATCCTCATCTGTGTCCCCTTCCCTAGCCCTGTCTCCATCCTTGTTCCCATCCCTATTGCTGTCCCCAGCCTCATCCCTGCCCCTATTCCCATAGCCACCCCAGCCCCTATCTCTGTCTCCATCCCCGTCACTGTCCCTGTCCTCAATCCTGTCCCCATTCCTGACCCCTCCCCACACCCACCCTGTCCCCATCCTATCTCTCCCCGTCCCTGTCCCTGTCCCCGTCCCAGTCCCCATCCCACCTAACACCCTCTCCTGTCCCTCCAGCTGGATGCGGACGATGCCGTGGTGACCTTCGAAGAGGTGGCGGGCACGGACGTGTACAACGAGGTGCAGATGCCCAGCTAAGGGCTCACTGCCACACCCCCCCCCCGGATGGCCCAGCACCCCCCTGGTCTCCCCCCACCTGCTTATAGCTCCACTGCTGCCATCCCGGGGCTGCTGGGTGACAGAGAACTTGGGGACACGGCCCCGGTCCCCACCCTGTGAATGGAGACTTTTTTTTTTTTTTTTTTTTTACTCTTTTTTCCCCTTTTTTAAAAATATTTTGGATGGTGTGGTCTCACCCGCACTTTGTTACCCGCTGGGGAAGAGGCTGCCTGGGTTGGGGGGGGTCCCACGGGCCACCCCCCACCCCATGGCAGGGTGGGATGGCCTATGTCCCATGTCACTGTCCTGTCCCCAAGGCCACCCTGGGGCTGTGACCGGGCACGGGAAGGAGCTGGAGGAAGACGCCCGAGCCCGGAGACAGGAGGAAGGCAGGGATGGGGTGACATGGCAGGGATGGAGATGCAGCAGGATGGGGTCCCCCCCCATTCCCCCCAGCCCTGCTGCCTCCTCCAGGGAGTCCCCTCTGCCCAGCCCCTCTTCCCGAAATGAACTTTCAGTGCTAATGAATGCGAGCTGGGACAGACCCTTCACCCCACGGAGCCCTTTTCCCCTTTACTCCATCGTTTTGCTCTGGCGAGAGCATCCCGGTGGCTCCGCTGTGCTCATGGCCGCTCACAGCATCTCCCAGGGTCAGGATGTAAATAGTCTAGCGAGGGGATTTATATATTTGCAATGAAGATAATCATGGTAGAAACACCCCCCCCCAAAATTATGCTGATGCTTCCGCAGGTAGGATTCACGTAGAACCAAACAAAAATCCAAAAAAAGGTCAGAAAAGTGCCTTAAAAAAAGAAAAAAAATGAGGGGGGAAAAAAAAAGCAGCTGCAAGGAGTGATCTGTATATTTGATGCTAGCGATTGGGGGAGTCTGTAATTTATTTCTAAAGGCTGATTGTGCTCCTGCCCACGGTGGGGGCCGTGTGCGTGTGTGTGTACATACTAGAGAGAAACTATATAAAAATTTACAATTTTCTAGAAAGGCTTATTTTAAAGGATCCTGGTCAGGGCCTAAACTCTACGGACCAGTCTGGCAGCATCATTTAACTGATGAATTTGAATTAGTGTTAGTATAATTCTTTATTTTTTTAGCATTTCAGTTAAATCTGTGTACTTTTTCCTTGATTTTTCCCTTGCTTGCTGACCGAGTCTTGCCCCGTCTCCGTCGGGATTGCTCCCAAACTGGCCGAGCATCCTCCTGCTTCTGCCGGGGCTCATCCTGTCCTGGTCAGACCCAAGGGCCGGATCCAGCCAGGGTGCAGCACACCCAATCAGGCTGCGAATTTGCTCCTTTTTGCATAAACGGGAGCAGGGGAGGCCCCAAAATCAGCATGGAGGATGGCGGAGGGGGGGCAGCCGTGCCCAGGCCTGTGCTGCCTCATGTTTGGGTTGGTTTAGTTTCATTAATTATGTGCCCGAAATAAACAATGTTGCAAGCTTTGGTTTTTTTTTCCTTCCCTTCCCCACCCACCTCTTTAATAAAGGCTTTAATAAAGAAATAAATAAAATCAGAGAGGAAGTGGGGTTTTTCTTTCTGGTTGGGCATTTGCTGGGGGGGGGGGTCACCTTATTTAATTGCCTCCTCCCTCCCCAAAAGAGGGGCAGCATCCCTTGGAGGCGTCTGTCCCCGCCACCCCAAGATACTCAGTGTAGCTGTACCAAGATACTTGCCATGGTGTCCCGGGATGCTCGCTGCATCCTGGGGTGCTCACTGCAGCCATCCCGGGATGCTCACTGCGGCCATCCTGGGACGCTCCCCATAATCATCCTTGGATGCTCCCAGCGGCCATCCTGGGATGCTCCCCATAGTCATCCTGGGATGCTCACTGCAGCCATCCCGGGATGCTCCCCATAGTCATCCTGGGATGCTCCCAGCGGCTATCCCGGGATGCTCCCCATAGTCATCCTAGGATGCTCCCCATAGTCATCCTCGGATGCTCCCCGCAGCCATCCTGGGATGCTCAGCCCCCCCCCTCGCCCCCCCTGCACCCCAGGGTGCTGCCCTATTGCTGCCGGCCACACGGCCACAGCCGTCCCTGCTCCGGGGGACACACACTGAGCCGTCTGCCCCAGGACGTTGTAGTAACATGCTACAGAACAGACCCCAACCTCCATCACTCCACCCCACTCCAGGCCATGCTGGCACTAAATTGATCCTGATTACCCGTAATCTCATTAACGAGAGCAATCAGCAGGGCTGCTGCCCCCATGGAGGACACCTGCCCATGGCCCAGCTCTGTAAATAGGGCCGTGGGAAGGGATGTATCCATTTGCCCCATGCCTTTCTATGGGGCAGACATTGGGCTCAGCATCTGCGACTGCTCCTGACCATGACCCCAAAGGCTCTCCGTGGGGCTGGGATAAATCCCATCGTGGTCACCAGCTTTTTCTGAGCCCTGTATAGCTGCCCGCCCTTGTTTTCTGGAGCTAGAGGTACGCAGCCGGTGTTTTTCGGCCCAAGGCCTGCAGATCTGGCAGCTGCCTGTCCTTCTGCTGGTCTCACGTGGGCAAGCCATGCTGGGTGTCATCAGGAGGGCTCTGCGTGCCGCTGCCGCCAGCCGGACCCGCTGCTGTGATCCCTGCCTCCGAAAGCCGGTGCTGCCATGCCAGCGATGGAGGAAGGCACCTGCCTGTAGCTGGTGCAGCCTGCCTGCACCCCATCCTTCTTCCTTTCCACCTGGGAAGAGCTTTTTTATTCTCTGGGAGATGTCAGTGAGGTCACTGCCGTGGCATCCAGCCTGGTTTAGGGGGGGGATTTAGGTCAAGCTCTCATTTGAGCTTGACTTAGCTCAGCAAAATGTGGTTGGGGGGGTGATTTGTGGTGGGGACCCGCAGCCGTGGCTCGTGGCAGGGTGTGAATTGCAAGGGGAAAAAGAAAATATTAGTGAATAGGTTTGCTAACGAGGAGGGGGGGAGCACAGAGCTGGAGAGCTGGGTCAGGTCGTAGCATCACCCCTGGAAGGGGAGAGGTGGGGTGCAGGGTGCCCACAGCATCACGGGGTGCTTCGTGCCATCAGATGGCCGAGCTGCCCTTGGCTGTGCTGCCTGTACCTCTGCCGATGCAGGCAGGACCACAGCCTTGGATCTCCCCGGGGCGCCCAGCAGAAAGCTTTCTGTTACTGTTTCTGCACTGAACAAGTGAAAATGCAATCCCCCCGCTTCGCCAAATGCTCCGGTTGCTCCATCTTAGTGCACCTTTATTTGCAAAAAACCACTCATCTACACAAATAACAGCAATTAAAAAAATCCCTTGGTAAGAAGCAAGCCCTGGGGAGGGCACAGAGCAAGGAGGGGGAGCATTTGGGGCGCGTATTTGAGGAATCCCTGTTTCTGGCCCACCTGCTGCAAGGGTTTCTGGCTGATTTCCAGGGCTCTGGTGTCCCTCCTCGGTGGCAAAAGCCACACAACCGCATCTCGGGGGGATCTGAGCTGCCATCAGGGCCGCAGCGTGTTTGCATGCCACAGCCAAAATGGCTTTTTGGTTAAAAATTAAAAATGTTGATTTTTTTTATGTGTTTGGCCTGATTGCCTCTAAATATTTTGTTGGTTTCTTTTTTTCTTTTGCAATTTTTCCCTCTTGCAAAACAGTGACATTTCACCTAATTTAGACCAGGGAAAACAGCTCAGCCGCGGGCCCTTTCCACGCAGAATAAATATATATATATTTCTTTTTAAGCTTTCGCTGGAGGGATTAACTGCTCGGCGCCGAAGCCGACTGGCGCGGCTTGGCACACCTCGGCGGCCGTGCCGGCTGGAGGCAGGACCGCGGGACGTGGCGGAGGGGCCGTCCATCCGCCCGGCTGATCCTTCGCTTGGGGATAAGGCCCAAATAAACCACTTGCGCAGCTGGGCTTTCCCGCATCACCACCCCTGCACCCCCAAATCAGCTTGGGAGGCCAATTGCAGCCAGATTTAGGGATTTTTTTTTTTATTTTTTTTCCCCCCCCGTATAAGCAGCACGGAAAATCTCCCGGATTCTGACCATTCCCGTGCAGCCGGCTGGGGAATCGCCTTGCAGCCAGCCAGCCCCGGGGCCTGACCCTGCGTTCCCAGGCCTCATCCTGCATCCCCGGAGCGGGTTCCCCACTGCCCCTCGCTCCCCGCTGCCTCGTGGCAGGTGCCGGCCGGAGCCGCCTGCGCCGGCCTGGCCGGTAGCACGCAGATGGCCGGAGCTCGCCGGTAGCGCGCGAGCAGCCGGTAGCACGCAGATGGCCGGAGCTCGCCGGTAGCGCGCGAGCAGTCGGTAGCACGCAGGCGGCCGGTAGCACGCAGATGGCCGGAGCTCGCCGGTAGCGCGCGAGCAGTCGGTAGCACGCAGGCGGCCGGTAGCACGCAGATGGCCGGAGCTCGCCGGTAGCACGCCGGCAGCGTGCAGATGGCCGGAGCTCGCCGGTAGCGCACAGGCGGCCATCAGCGTGCAGATGGCCGGAGCTCGCCGGTAGCGCGCAGGCGGCCATCAGCGTGCAGATGGCCGGAGCTCGCCGGTAGCGCGCGGGCGGCCGGGAACGCGCCGGCGGCCTGGAAGAGCAGCGGCGTGCGGGCGGCCTGTGGCCGTAGCACGCAGCCAGCCCCCGGCCGGCCGGTAGCGTGCGAGCGGTAGCGGGGCGGCCGGTACCGTGCAAGGCAGCCCGGGGTGGCCGGTAATGTGCAGGCAGCCTGGGATGGCCTGTAATTTGCAGGCAGCTTGGGATGGCCGGTAATTTGCAGGCAGCTGCCCGGCCGGGATTGGCTGCGGGGAATGACGCCCAGCACAACAAAGGTGGAGTTGGAGAAATTGCATTAAAAAAAATTAAGAGAGAGAGAGAGGAGAAAGGGAGAGGGGAGCGGAGGGAGGGGAGGAAACTGCCCCTCGCCCGCCCCGCCGGGGAAATCCCCCACCGCGGCCGTGTCCCGGCGCTCCGGGGGCTGCCCGGGGCCGTGGGGCGGGCAGGGAGCGCGGCCCCGCCGCTCCCCGCCGTGTCGGAGGGGACCCACCGGGGCGGGAGGCGGCTCGGCTCGGCTTCCCCCCCCCTCCGCTTCCCCCCCCCTTTTTCTTTTTCTTTTTTTTTTCTCTCTTTTTTTTTTTTTTTTATGCAAACGCCGGGCGAGGATTGTTGCACATGTAAGGAGATTTTTTTTTTTTTCCTCCTCTCTCCCTTTCCCCCCCCACCCCCCCCCACCCCTCCTTTCCCTCCTCTCTCCTTCCTCCTCCTCCTCCTCCTCTTTTTCTTCTCGCCACAGTGTTGCAAAAGCAAAGAGCAATAAAAAACACGGCGGATAAGCGGCGGGAGCGCGGGCGCGGCGGCGGCGGCGGCCGAGCCGGTGCCGCTTGGGGAGCGGCGGAGGCTGGCGGCGGACCCCGGCGCTCAGAGCCCGGCTGATTGGAAGAGAAAACGCAGCGCCATGGAGGCGGGGGAAAGCGCGATCGTCTCTGCGGGGACTGGAGCGCGTCCACGCCCGGGGCCAGCGCTGCAGAGCTGGCCGCCGTTCAACCGCCGCTTCCCCGCCCCGGCCCCGCCGAAAACGAGCCCCGGCCCCGTCCGAGCCCCGGCCCCCCAAAGCCGCGGGCCCCGCAGGTACGTGCCTGCGCCGGGGGAGCGGAGCCGTGCCGTGCCGCGCCGTGCCGCGCCGCCCGGGCTCGCCATTCGCCGCCGTGCCGCGCTCCGCCGGCGGGGCTGGAGGAGGAGGAGGCGCTTTGTTCCTCCCCGGGCTCCCGCTGCCGCCGCCGCTGCTGCCGCCGCCGCCGCGCACCGGGCTCGGTAAGGCGCCGCCGTTCCGCCGGGAAAAAAAAAAAGGGGGTTTTGTACCCGCCAAAGGGAGGAGGAGGTGTGTGGGGGGGTTAGGTTTGGGGATTTTTTTTTTTTTTTAAAGATATTAGTATTTTTTCCGGTTTTTGGTTTTGTGTTTTTTTTTTTTTTTAAACAAAAACCAAAAAAAAAAAAAAAAAGAAAAGAAAAAGCTCGTTTTCGCGCAGGCCCCGCGGGCAGGAAGCCGCCGCCGGGGTTCACCCGCCCGCCCGCTCCGGCCCGTTCCGCGCCGGCGGGGGGCACCGCGCTGGGGCTCGGGGCGGGGGGGAGCGCACGGCTCGGCGGCCTCGGTGTGCCCCCCCCCCCAACACCACACCACCACCACCACCACCCTCCCTCCTTTCCCTTCCCTTCCCTCTCCTCCTCCTCGCTCCCTCCCTCCTTCCCGCTCGCCCTCCCTCCCTCCCCGGCTGCCGCAGCTGGATTTCGGGGGCAGGCTTCCAGCGCTGGGCGGTTGTTTTTCCCCAGCCCGGGTGAGTCCCGCGCCGCGGCGGGGAAGCTCGGCGCCGCGCTCCGGCGGGTGCGTGCCCGGGCTCGTCCGCTTCCCCCCCGGCCCCCCCCTTCCGCGCTTTATTCCCCCCCTTATTCTCTTTTTATATATATTTTTCCCCCCCCTCCCTTCTTTTTTATTTTTTTCCGCCTTTCTTTCCACCCCCCCCCCCCTTTCCCCTTCTTTCTTCCTTTCTTCCCTCCGGACCGGGAGCGGGGCTCCAGCCCCCCGCTGGGTGGGTGGGTGTTTCTGGGCTCGAGGAGGGGTCGCGGAGGGGGGGGGGAGGTTGGGAGGAGAGGAGGGGGCGGCGGTGGTGGGGAAAGGGAGGAGGGGGGGGTGTGGGGGGGGAAGGATTGGGTAGGAGCCGCTCCCCGGGGGTCGGTGCGGGGAGGTCGCGCTGCCCTCGCCCGGCTCGCTGCAGCTGCCCGGCCGCCCCCAGCCGGGCATCCCCGCCCCCCCTTCCCCCTCCTCCTCCTCCTCCTTCTTCTTCTTCTTCCCCCAGCGGCTCCGGCGCGGGGCTGGGGCTGCGGCGGCTCGGCTAGAGCTCCCCCCCCCCTCTCCTCCTCCTCCTCCTCCTTTCCACCACCACCTCCTCCTCCTCCTTCTCTCCCTCTCCTCCTCCTCCCCCTTAGCAGCCCGGAGAGGTGGGTTTGTCTCGGCTTTATAACCGCGCCGGCTGCACGGGTGGAGGGGAAGGAGCGGCGGGCGGAGGCGGGCGCAGCCCGGCCATTGTGTGCCGCGGCGGAGAGCGGCCGCGCCGGCCGGTAACGATGGGGGGGGGGAAGGATGGCGGATGGGGAAGCCGCGGCGGGGGGGGAAGCCACAGCGCATCGCATCGCTCCGGGGGGCCGGGGGAGCGGAGAGGGGCCGGGGGAGCGCTCCGCGCTCCCCCGGCCCCTCTCCGCTCCCCCGGCCCCCCGGACTCGCCTCCATTGTCTGCCCGGCTGTTGCGGGGGGGGGGGATGGCGGTGATGGTGTAGGGGAGGGAGGAGGCCGGAGGGGGGGGGAAGAGAGAGAGAGAGAGAAAGGCGGCGGAGCGCGGCTCGCTGGCGCCCGGGTGGGAACCGGGGGCGGGAGGGGGCCGGGGAGGCGCCGCCGGGGCCGCCCGCGCTCGGTCCCACCCGGTTCCTGCTGCCTGGCGGAGGAGGAGACTGGAGCTGGCCGGCGGCGCAGGGCATGTGCGGGCTCCCCGCCTCCGCCCGACGGCCCGGCCCCTTCCTCCCCCGCCTCCTCCTCCTCCTCCTTCCTCCTCCTCCCCCCACCCCCAACAGGCGCGGGATCCGGTCCCCCCGTTCCCTCCCCCCACCCCCCCCAGGGGATCCCGCAACCCCCCCCTCCACCTCCCCCCCGGGGGGGGGGATCCCTCTGCGCGCGCAGCGCGATCGCCCCCGCCACGCCCCGCCATGATCCGATGGATCCCTCCCCCTGACACGATCCCGCCTTCCCCGCCACCCCCGGCTGCCCCCCCCCCCCCCCGGGGCTATTCCCGGTCCCCACACACCTCCCCCGTGTGTATGTGTGGGGGGGGCTGGGCTGATCTCACCCCGGGGCGATCCCCTTTCCAACCCCTGAGGTGGTCCCAGATCCTCCCCATCCCCGGGGGGGGGCTGATCCCATGCCCCAGGGCAATCCCCAATGCCCCACATCCCCCCCCAGGGGCTGGCGGGGTCTGCACACACACACACACCCCGGGGCAACCTTCTCCCCCCCCCCGAGGTGGTCCCAGATCCACCCCCCAGGAGCCGATCTGACTGCCACAGCGATCCCCGTCCCCCCAGGGCCTGGTGGGGTCTGCGCCCCCCCCCCCCCCCCCCCCCCCCCGTGCGATCCCTGATTCTCTTCCCCCGGGGAATGATCCCGCCCTGAGGTGATCTCCCTCCCTGGAGTGATCCCTGATCCCCCCCCAGGGCAATCCCTGGGCAATTCCCCCCTCCCAGGAGCTGATCACCCCCCCCCCCAGGGCAATCCTCGATCCTGCCTGGGGGGTCCTGCACCCCCCAGGGTGGTTCCCCATGCCCCGTGATCCTGCCTCAGACCCAGGGCCTGGATTCCTGCCCCCCAGGAGCCAGCTCTCTCCTGGACCCCCCAGGGCCTGGATCCCCCCACTGGTGCCTGGCTTCTCCTGGAATCCCCCCCCCCCCCAAGCCTGGATTCCCCCTGGGACCCCCCCCAGGCCCATCTCCCCTCCCTCAGGCCTGGGGCCTGCTCCCCCGGGGCCGTCCCTCCTCCCCCGGGCCTGCAGCCAGTCCCCCCGGGGTGATCCCCCCACTTAGGCCTCTGGCCTTGCTCCCCCCCCCCATGGGGATCCCCCCACAGGCTGGCATCCTGCTGACCCCCCCCAAGCTCTGGGGTCCCACCACTGAGGGCTCTCACCTGCAGCCGCCCCCCCCAGAGTGATCCTTCCCCACAGAGCCATAAGATCCCTCCCCCTGGGATCTGGGGGGATCCTTCCCCTAGAGCCCCCCTGTTGAAATATTCCCCCCCCAGCTTGTCCTTCCCCGCCTCAGGAGAGCCCCGACCCCCCCCCAGGTGTGTGGAGGTCTTTCCCCAGAGCTCCCCAAATGGGCACCCCCCTGAGCTGCCTTGGATCTGGGGGATCCCTCTCTCCGAGCGTGCCCCCCCCCCCCGGGAGGATCTCGCTGGATCTATGGTGTCCCTTCCTTTAAGACCCCCCCTTTTGGGGGGGGGCAAACCCCCCTTTTGAGATCCCTTGTAGCCCTCCCTGTTGCTCAGATCCCCCTGGGTCTGTGGATCCCACCCACCCCACCTCAGGGAGACCCCCAAATCCTTCTCCCCTTGGATCTGTGGGGATCCCCCTCAGATCCTGCTGCCCCCCCGCCAACCTCAGGGACATCCCCCTGAACCCTTTTCCCCTGCCCACGCACCCCTTTTCTCCTCACCCCACCAGGGTAGGGGTCATGCCACCATTCAGGATCCCCCCTCCTCAACACCCCCCCACCCAGGATCTCTGGGACCCCCCAATGCGCCCACCTTCTCCTCCCTTATTACCCCTACCCTGCACCCCTTCTCCAAGCCCCCCCCCCCCCAAACCTCACAGGGCTGGGTGTGGGGGAGGATCCCAGCACCTCATTCATGGAGGTGGGAGGGGGGGGGAAGGAATGGATGCTTGGGTCAGGTCCCCCCACTCCCCATCAGGGGTTTGGGGGGCCACCCCAGCATGGGGGGGTGCCTAGCGGGGGTCTCCCTTTGCTTGCAGAGCCGAGCGGGAGTGATCTTGGGTAGCGCGCGAGGGAGCCGGCGGGGACCGTCCTGGGCGCAGGCAGGTGGAGGATGAACGGCGAAGCCGAGTGCCCTGCAGACTTGGAAATGACAGCTCCCAAAAACCAAGGTGAGCCCCCCCCTACTCCACTGGGGGTCCTATGGGAATACTGCTGCCACATTTGGAAAAAAAAACCCAACAAACCAACCACAAAAAAACCCCAAAACCAACCAAAAAACCTCAGGGCAGCCCTTTTGTCCAAGGGATGGAGGAGCCGCGATGGGGAGCGGATTTGCCTCTCCCGATCCCGGCTCTGCCACAGGGGATCACGCACACGTGTGCGAGCGCGCGGATGCACGCGCCGGTGTGCCGGCAGCCCCTCTGGCCCCGGCGAAGGGCGGCTGCTGGCTCGCGGCGTCAGGGATGCTCTTTTTGGGTGGCTGGTGTTTTGGCTGGGGCCGGGGGGTGGGGGGGAGCTGGCACAAAGAGGTGCTGCCTTTGCTGTTCACATCTGGGCTGCATTAAAAGCCGAGCCGTTACCTTGGGCCTCCGGCTTCCAGACCCCGAGATGACATCAGAGGTTCAGCTTTTATTGGAAAAGGGGGAGGAAAACAAGAAAAAAGGGACATTTTATTTGGGGCAGCCCGCCTGGGCAGCGGGGCTTTGCTAACCCACCACCTGAAAACTCCCCGGGTTCCCCCCAAACCCTGGGGACCACGGTCCAGCCCCTCTCGCCCTCCTGGTCCCCCCGTCTTTTCTCCCTTGCCGCAGTCGGTTTGTTGCCCCGAGCGAACCCGGCTGGAGCACGTGTCCTTCGCCGGGTCTTTAGATGGATTTAATTACACCGGGGCAGCTTTCCTAATATAGACCCGGCCCGGCCGATGCCAGGAGAGCTGGGGATAAATCGGTCCCCGGGCACAGACAACCCCATTCATCTTGGCGGGTGAACTCCGCAATTCCGGCATTTTTTGGCAAACCCCAGCTGGAGGGAACGGGGATGGAGGGGTAGGGGGGCTGAGTGTGGGGTTCCCGTTGTCCCCACCCTGCTGCCGGCAAGGGTTTTGGGGAGGTTTCTTACATATTCCTGTGGGCTGTGGTTATTTTGGCTGTCTGCCAGCTGGGGGGGTCATGCAGGGCCAAAAGTCTCGAGGCATGCCTGCGTTGGAGGGGGGAAACTGAGGCACGGGGCTTGTCGATGGGGGCAAGTTTGGGGGGGTCTCAACCCCTTCTCCCTACCCACTTGATTTTTATGGCCATGCTGCTTTCGGTTATTTTTCCTGATTTCTGCAAGTAAAGTCAGCACCAACTTCATGGCCCGATTCTGTGTCGTTGGTCCTTGCCGGGGGGAGGTCTGGAAAGTGGATGGGAAAAACAGGAAGACAAAATTTTGGGTTCGGTGCCCCCCCAGCTCTGATCCCCCGCTGAGGCACTGTGGGGATTGGGGGTTTCCTGTCTCTTTTCTTCCTTTGTGACATTTCGGGGCTCTGAAGTTGGGCGCGTGGAGACACATCCCAAGCTGCTGGGCTCCCTGCTTTATGGGGGGGGGGCTCTTTCCACTTCCCCCACCGCAATTAATCCCTAATGGACCTGATGAAGTAACTACGGAGACAGGCTGGATCCCAAACTGTTCTGCCTCAACCCCCTAACCTGACAGGTCCGGGAGGCGAAATGGGGTGGGGGGACAGGTCCTGGCCACGCTCCCCCTGCCTGGCTGCAGGTCTCATGTGTCCTTTAACATCCCTCGCTCGGATTTGGGGTTATGGGGGTGGGTTTGCCCTTCACCGGACTGATGCGGAGGCAGGAGGCAGAGATGGTGTTTCTGTGTGTATTGAGTTTGAGCAGAGGGAGAGCTGCAGCCGGGTATTTCTGGGAGCTTGTTTTCATTCCTGGGGACGGAGGGTGAGAGATGCTTCCCTCAAATCCATGAACGGCTGCACTCTTCCCTGTCTCGCCAGGAGGCTCTGTGTCCCTTAGGCAGCTCCGAACGCCCCAGTCTTTGCCCAGCAGTGATGTGGGGCAGGGGATGCCATGGAGAGCCAGTTCCCATGCCCGGGGAGCCCTTGGGCTTGGCTGCCCGTCCCGGGCTGAAGCAGATAGGGCTGCGTGGGCGTGCAGCTTGGGGCTCTGCTCCTCCTCCAGCCCGTCCCTGGGGACCTCTCTTTCCGCTCCCAGGGCCCACTGCTTTTCCCCAGGGCCACCCATCTTTGCAGAGCACCCAGGGCTTCCTCTCCCCAGCTCGGTGTGGCAGCTCGGAGCAGAGAGCCCGGCAGAGGAATTGCCCTCGTGAGGAAGCAGTCCCAAAGTTGGTGCTGGATGGGGCATTTGGTGCTGGGATATCCTGCCTGCTGCCTGTCCCGACACGGGGCTGCTGCCCTTCCCGGCCTCCCGGTTGCTCCAGGCTCCCCGGCTTTGCCATGTGCCTGTCCCGCCATCCCAGCAGCTTGTCTGTACAGGAGCTGAGGACGCTCCTCCCAGCAGCTTGGGGGATGTTGGGGTGGCATAACCATCACCCCTGCACCATCAGGGACCATGCTGCAAAACAGGGGGGCTGTGCTGGGCTCTGCCCCTTCTCTGCTTTGTGGTCTCTGAGCTTTGACCTTGGCAGAGGTCACCATGGAGCTAGATCCCCAGGTAATGGCAAGGCTCTCCAAGTTGAAGGAAAAGCAGTGCTGGCGGGTTTCCCATTGCTCCAGACACAACTTTTCCACTTAGAAAGTGTGTTTCCCTGTTTCCTCCTTGGCTGGAGAGCACATCGCTCCTGTCTTGCTCCGCAAGGCTTCACTCCCGTGCGTAGGAAATAGCCCTCTGCTCCCGCGTGGCAGAGCCATCGCCTTATCTGATAGTGTACAGGGATGAGCAAGTCTCTCTGGTTTGCACCGAGTGGATTTTCTAGCTTTGCCCGGATTGTTTTGGCCCGTAGAAAGTTGCTCGAGGGTGATGGAAACAGCCACATCCCTTTGATCTTTAATCTCGAGAGGCGGCATGTGGAGATTACGTGTCCCGGCGTGTGGGCCGGAGCTGCACGCCGGGAGCTGTAGTCCCCGTGTCCTGCCGGGAAGGCTGTCTGCCCGTCGCTGCTGCTAAGCCTGTTTCTTTGCTGCTCAGACCGCTGGTCTCAGGAGGACATGCTGACTCTGCTGGAGTGCATGAAGAATAATCTGCCCTCCAACGACGGGAGCAAGTTTAAAACCACCGAGTCCCACCTGGATTGGGAGAAAGTGGCTTTCAAGGACTTCTCAGGGGAGATGTGCAAGATGAAGTGGATGGAGATTTCTAATGAGGTAACCAACAGCCGCACGAGGCTCGGAGGGGTCTCTGTGAGAGGGACCGAGCATCCCAGTGACCTCCCAGGGCTGTTTGAATCGCTCAAGTTCGGCGCCTGGAGTCCTCGGCCCTTAGTGCCGATACCATCCCACTGCCGTCGGCATCGCGAACCCCTCGGAGGCGCTGGGATGGGTCGTTTGCGCAGTGGCATTACGAAACCCTGTGGGTTTATGCCCTGCCGAGCGTGGCTTGGTGCCGAGCGGGTATCTGCCCTGTCCCCCACGCGCAGCCTGTTCACGTTTGTGGCCCTTCATTACCCCGCAGGTGAGGAAGTTTCGGACCCTCACGGAGCTCATTATGGATGCCGAAGAGCACGTGAAGAATCCTTACAAGGGCAAAAAGCTCAAGGTATCAGACAGGAATTGGGGTCAGTCCCTAAAGGGGAACCTCTCCCTTCCCTGGGATGGGGGGCTGTCACCCATGTGGCACCCCAGACCCATGTGGCTCTACACCAGAGCCCCTGCAGGCACCTCACCACCCGTAATCCCTGCGGCTGGCTGCCCAAGGCTCCGGAGGCCACGGGCTCTGGGTCCGGGCCAAGTCCAGGGTACATTTAATATGGTTGGCTGTATTGCTGGCAGCCTGCATCCAAGTTTAGCACCAGGGGGGCCGGGAAGCTGCCATCCTATTCCTGGACTGCCGGGTTGGGTGGGGTGCTGGTTTCGGCCAGGTGGCCCCAGGGCAGCCGATGCTTTACCACCAGCCATCCCCACGAGGTGGGTCCCGTCCCTTCCTCATGCCTCAGTTTCCCCTCTTGCAGCACAACTCCTCTGTGCCAACGGCTCTGAATGGCTGGAGGCTGCTCCTGAAGTACCCAGCCCTGGGATATTGTAGTTCCTGGGGAAGACAGCCCTTGTTCCCAGCGTTTTTCCCCCCTTGCCTGCAAAGCCGGGGTGTTCCCATGTCAGGGAGCTGGATGACCAGTGGAACTGGATGGAGGCAGGTCTCCCCCAGTACTGGCGGGAGCTGGGAGCCGGCGGGTTTTGGCTGTGCTCTCTGCACTCAGTGTCTGCCGCTCTGCTGTCTCCTCAGAAACACCCCGACTTCCCCAAGAAGCCCCTGACTCCCTATTTCCGCTTCTTCATGGAGAAGCGGGCCAAATATGCCAAGCTTCACCCTGAAATGAGCAACCTGGATCTCACGAAGATCCTGTCCAAGAAATACAAGGAGCTTCCCGAGAAGAAAAAGGTACGAGGGGGGAGTCAGCAAGCCCCTTCCCACTTGTGTGCCTCTGCGTGCTGGGCTCTGCCTACCCAGCTCTCCCAGTAAAACCAGCAGAGCCCAGCCTCTACCTGGTGGGGGTTTAATCTGGCTCTAGATGGGAGAAACCCCGGGTGCTTGTTTAGTCCTGTCAGACCAGTAAGA